>NW_007578087.1:152725-331404 GCF_000690725.1 Stegastes partitus | reverse complement strand
GTCAATATGATTATTTGACCCAAAGGAGTGACCTCATGTGCACATGTTGGTAAATGGTCAGGACGTCCTTACATTAAATATGACCCTAGCTGCTAAATTTCCCATTTCATTTCCCTATTTGTATTCAGAGCAGAAATCTTTAGGTGTTCAACAATTACTCTCATAATCGCTGATTAATCTGCTGATTATTTTCTCGTTTCCCTGATTACAAAATGCCATACAGTGGTGACAAATGCCTCATACTTTTTCCCCAGTGACCAAGATAACAAAGGCAGATTCCATCTTTCAAAAATATTCACTTTGGTCTTGTGTAAACCAACAGATCCTGGCTGGAGAAGCTTCAACCAGCATAATGACTGACAACAGATAATGAGGAATTGTCAATTGATTATCTCTTCTAAACTGAATATAGATTCTAAAACTTTTTTTTTTCTTTGGATTAGTTGACCTAATGTCAATATAAACAGTTTTGATTGTGTTTTTTGTTGTTAATGGAGTACAAATGCCAAACAATTGCACTTTCACCTCCTAAACTACACATTGAGCATGTTGGAGTTTTACACTGAAGAGGTTAGCTGCAGGCTCTGAGAGTTTATGATGGACATTTTCACCTATTTTCTAACATTTACAGCGTTTAGATCACCTGCTGTTCGCTCAGATTGACATTTATAAACTTATATTGGAACCTGCTTTCATTCATTTTCCTGTTAAAGAAGCAAAAAAACTGAAAACATTGCGACATCTTGAGGCTCTTCCCACGAAGGTCCGTGTGTGATCCAAGTGTGCCGTAATGCTCGATAAAACAGAGACACTAAACAATTTATTCACACTAAACACCTGATTTCCTGTTATATGGATGTATGATTGAGCTGTCCTTGTGCTGCGGCTCAGTCGCACACATTATTACTGATGTCGTATATAAAGACAGACTGCAGTCCCTTGGTTCCTGCTTGTTCTTGTGTTCCCGTCACCACGTCTCGAACTATTGTGTCTATCTATAACCTTCACGCACGCAAATCTGCCACACATTACCTTGGAAATAGATGAGCAGCATTTATTTTATTAGCTGTGTTTTCACTTTCAATCTAAAGCACAAGATACATGCTAATGATCTCCATAGTGACTCCATAGTAACAGAAACTATATCCGCGTTTCTTAAAATACCTTTTCAACTGCAGTCACCATTACAGATGTTTATAAGAAAGAGGCAAATTAGCTTACAGCTTCCCTTAGCGCCGCGAGTTGGTAACAAAACTCAAGGCTGACAAGAGCAGAACATTCTCATGCTGCTATAATTACAGAGTTTCTTCATGTCTTTACAGTAGACAGAAGTAATCAGTACTGCGGCACGGTGAGTTTAATGTGAAATAATATGCTCAGCCACACAAATTCACACTGAAGCCTGGGTTTTGGCTGCGCAAATTGTGAACATATGTGTATAATTTGGGTGGAAAAGTTTGAATTAGGGGTTTAAAGGGGTTTGTGAAGATGGCAGCGATTCAGTATCTGTGTAAAATGAGCACTGATGCCCAAAAATGATGATTTATTTATTTGTAGGGAGCGTAAAACATATTTCACATCCACCTAACTTAGATATACGACACAATTACACCTCGGCCTGTCACCTTTTTGTCTCAGCATCATAAAAGTGGCATAAAAAAGAGCATTTAAAAGATTTTTAGCATTATCTTAATGTATCACTGTAGCTGTAAAGCAAATATCCTCTACCAATTAAACCAAAATAAAGATATTTAAATCTACTAAACACAGTACAGAACAGTAACTTAAATGTGTGGCTATAAAGAAAAATGTATTAAGAGACAATTATAAAAAGCATTAAATTAAGAAAACAAGTCTACTTTCTCTCAATATAAACGCAGCATGTAAAACTCAGCAGTTTTAGAGAATATTTGTTTGGAAAAAGCATACACCAACGTAAACGAGGGGGAAAAGGAAGTGTACGATGCACGAAGCAGAAACAAAGAATGACACATTGTTTACGTTTCTACATTTCTGAGAAGCAGCTTCACTGACAAGCTCTCCTGATGCTACGCCCAAACAGCTGTCCATCACAGCTGGAAGCTTTGCAGGTCCAAATTCTCTTTATCCAGATGTGGAGCGAATTTGTTCACGTTTTCTGTGTTTCCCTACTGAGGATTTCAGCGTTGTGTCCACTGGGTCATGAGTCATACACTCCTTACTCTTCCTGTATAGCTCCACTGTAAATCAAGTGCGCTCCTTATACGGCTGACAAAGTAAATATGCATATATTGTAACTGCCACTCAGTGTGTGTGATTGTACTTCACCTAGTGTTGTTCTCATCACCTATTATTTGTGTAATGAGGTTGAATTTGCTACAGCCTCTCTGTCACCGAGTTGACTTTCTATTAAAAAATACAATGTTACTGAACAATGTTGACAAAAGTAAGTCGAGACTGATCCTGAAATTCAAGAGTATAGTAAGTAGACATAACGTTCAAGGTAAGGATATAACGTTAACTACTACTCGCAGTGCAGAATGTCACCACTTTACGACATGCTTATATCATAGATGGCATATTAATCCCAGGTTTTTCCAGGTTGGGCACCTTCCTGAGAGAGTTTAAAAGTTGAAATAAATCCACTGGAGGTAACTCTGGTGTCCGAGCCCATGTAAAATGATTGCACTGGGAGCAGAATGTAAATGCTGAAATGTAAGGCTTTTGACGCTCACCAGGTCTGACAGTCAGCGTGAAATCTCCAATAAGATTACGACAGTTGTAACCTGCATGAATCCGTCTTTGTATTAGCATCACTGTGCCTGACCAAACAGTCTAAGAAGGGGGGCTGTTTGGTCCGATTTACCAGCTTTGCGAGGAATGCGTTGATTCAAACTGCAGACCTGAAATGTACACACAGGCTCATATTGATTCATGTTGAATGACAATGCACAAACAGGACAAGCACATACGGCAGGTGTTTGATCCGGTTTCAAAGCTAGATCATCACCAAAGTTAGAGATTTTTAATCACTTGCCACAACTAGCTTTCAGAAAGTTTTTGTTATAGTTTTTTGTCGGTCTTGTTAATTCTCTGTATCAACTCTTCCACCCACCAGAGGTCCTCAGTGTCTCTCTTCATCTTCCTCTCTGCCACACCCACCTCACCTGTTCACAGTTTGCCAATGAGCTCACCAGCTTGTACTTCCCTGATTTGCATCCTCACTATATATACCTCCAGCTCTCCACTGCTGTTGATTGTCTGTGTTGCTTCTGTGTTTCTCATCTCTTGCCTTGCTTTTTCTCTTGAGCATTTTGCCTTTACTTTGGGTCCTGCTTCAGCCTGCTCCCTCTGCTTTGTTTACCTGCCTTCATATTTTTTTTCTTTTTAAAGTGAAGCTCGTATTTAGTTTTCTGAACCAGCCTCTTGTGTCCTGCATTTGGGTTCTACATGTATGATCAAGTGTGTTAGCATGAAGTCAAACAGTAATGTCAAAAGCATCTTTTCTTCTGGAGATTAAAACCTTGAATAGACAATCTCACCCAAAGCAGAGGTTATTTGTGTAATACCTCGTAGCTTAACATTGTAAATTTGATCAAGTTTCTTGCTGAACCACAAAAAGACTGTAGTGATGATGCTGTCATCTCGACACAAACCCCGGAGCTCCTCTGTAGACGGTGAATAATGGAACAAATCCTGTGGGACTCCTTGACGGCAGCTACAGTCGTCTTACTGTGACACTGGGATGTTTTCTGACTCACAGCCGGCGAAGTTACAGTTAAAATATCACACTGAGCCACTAATTCAGCGTCAGTCAACCTGTGACACCAGATGACATCCTCAACTCAAGTTTCGACGCTCTGATTTCCATCCAAGACAAGACGGCGATAATTTTATTCACCAAAAACAGCCAAAGGATGTAACTTAGAAGCTGCAGGGTTTTATTTTTAGAGTGGATTTTCCCTTGCAGTATCTCCCATCACCGAGTCCAACAGGTTTTAGTCTCTATCTATCACACGCCTACCTTTTAGCATCTTACGCAAAGCAAAAGTTTTGTAGAAAATGGAATTAAAGAGCCAATGGAAAGAGGTCGGCTTTTACGAATCCATGGAGCCCTAACTTTAAAAAAAGAAGAAAAAAAAAAGAGCGAGAGAGAATCCATTTAACTTTGCATGATCCAACATAGAAAACATTCAGTTGTTTTTATTGTGCTAAAAAGGAAGAAGACCTTTCTTTGCCTATGAGGATAAAACACATTCAAATTCATAAGAGATTCGCAAGTTTAGCATCTGCAGCGAGCACACATATTACAAATGTGTGGCCTGGATCATCCGGGCTCCGCTCAGAGGTTGCATCATCCGCAGCATACTGTAAATGTGCAGAGATGGTAATACCGTTCTATCTGTTTATTGACTTTAAAAGGACCAGCTGTGTGTGTGCAAGTGCACGCATGTGTGAATATTCATTCTCATTTTGACCAGGAGCATTGATATAGTACACAGGGATTACGCACATAAATTTACACTCCCACACAAAACGGTGGAAATAACTACATCTTCTCTGAGGCATCGATGCATATTTATCAAGGCGTAGACGCCCTTGGCCACATGCTAGTTCCATTGTAGTGGGATGGGAGTGAGCTGACTGTCTGGTGCAGAGGGATCGCCCTGAGTCTCAGCCTGCTCTGCCTGTTATCATGATGAAAATAAGCGCGGAGGACTTCAGCAACAGGCCAAGGAGGGGTCATCAGGGATTTGACGTGTGTGCTTGAATCCCTCTTATCACCTGTGCACTCTGAACAGCTTTGATGGGACCAGAAATGCAGCTCTTTGGGCATGTTTGGAGGAACTACATATTAAATCCAGCACTGAATCACCATGCAGGATAATATAATATAGCCATGCGCTGGCAGAGGGGGTGCAACAAGAAGATATCGTCCTATCTGTATATCAGCAGCATGCTCTTTGAAAATCTCTCCTTCAGTAGAAGGTCGTGGTTTGTGCTAAGGGCTGAGTCTCCTGCTGCGGTCCATATTAAGGACATTATTAGAGGCCTTTGTGTGTCTGTCTGTCTTCCTTTGCGCCTGCAGAAACCTGCATGGTAAACAGGGAAATGGTTTCCTCATTACCTCCTCAAAACATGCAGACAAACAGCTCATAACAGTGCTAATCACATGCACGCCAACCAGAACAATTAAGGGTCATTGAAATAAAGATTTTGTGAGTCACTTTTTCAAGATAAATAGCGAGAAAGCAAACCCCCCTCCCTGCATAAGTCCGTCTGAGATTGCTCGGTAACTTCAGTACTTGAGAGTGTCGTGTCCTTGACCGCATCAGACACACACACACACACACACACACACACAAGCTTTGCCTCAGCAAAGAAGAGGAAAATCAAAAAAAAATTCAGCTCTGTGTAATATCTAAGGCTCTTTCACTGAACCCAGGCAGATCATAGCGAGTTATGTTCACTGAATAATTAGCAAATAACCTGTTAGGGGCAGCAGCTGAACATTGTTGGGAGTCGCTAATGAATAGTTTCATAATCTCTTCCTAGGTTAGATTAGAAGGACACCATTACCATCAACTCATCTGCCTGGACATCTGACGCATCAAAGCAGACCCATCCAACCAGCAATCATCCAGTTGGTTTCCTTTTAAGCGGGCAAGTATCAAAGTCTATTTTCATCTGTAATGTGCGACTTCCTCGGGAGGTGGTGGAGGCTCCACAATGCAGCGCAGCAGGGCCTGGTCTGTCACGTTATCTGAATGTTTTTGCTATTGTCGGTTTCAATTATAATCCTGCCGAAAGGCCTCACAGAAAGTGTCGTCTAATGTCTCTGGTCCCAGAGGAGGATCCAGAGAGCTGCGGGGCTTCTTGAGGGGGATCCACTGTGACTCTGTCCACCAGACAATGAACACAATAAGAGAGTGTTAGCATCACTATTGTGTTCATAGCTTGAGCGCTTCGGCCTCTGTGACAGATCGTTTCCACTTGTACTGTGGAAGAAAGATCAATAATAAATACAAAACCTAAAACTCTTTGACTGCTCTCACAGGCGACACAGAATATTTCTTTGATTATTAATAAATGGACGCATTTATATTTCAAGAGCACACTTGAAATATATTAACCTAAATGTCAGAGACAGTATTAACTTTCATAACACAACTGTGCATTTAAAAAAACAAAACGATCACAGCAGAAGTAATTTTATATTATAGTATTGAGATATATTCATGTTAACATTTCTGGATGGAGACACCTGAGTAGCAGTGTTTTGGGGTAAATTCCTTTAAAAATCTGATTCTGTTGCAAATGTACTGTCGATCCAATATTGCTAATATCACTCTCAGTCTTTTCTAACTTTTTTTGGTTCATAAGTCTTTCAAACAAAGTCAACTCACAACTCCTTGTCCAAATTTACAACAGGCTTTGAGCATTTTTAACTGTGGTTCTTACCATCTCAGACTGCTTAAATAGAATATTTATAGAGGTCAGGAGAAGTAAAAGTACCTGGTCTTTAAAGGAATAGTTTGACATAGTGGGAAATGATCTGATTTGATTTCTGACAGATGAGAGATGTGATTCCATTCTCAGTCGTGTCTGTTCTTCACATATGAAGCTCCAGCCGGCAGCCGGTTACTTTAGCTTAACTTTCCCTGAACACAAAGAATAGAAAGAGAGGAAATGCTTGGCCAGCTCTGTCTAAAGGCAATAATAACAAGCTTGTGGCACCTCCAGACCCCACTAATTAACACATTATGCTGTTTTTTTTTTTTTTTAATCCAAATTATAATTAAACCCAATTATTAAAACAATAATTTGAAGTCTTACAAATGGCTATATGTGTGACTATTTCTTGACTTAGCCTCAGTATCTAAAGCCAAGAAATAGGTCAACATATAACCACCTGCACAAAAGCAATTTTTTTTTTGTTTTTAAACAAACGATATATTAACTGGTGAGCTGCAAATGTGCAGATATGTAGATTTTGTCACCTTTAGAAAGAGCTACATCAGCTGTTTCCCCATATTTACAATCATTATACTGAACTGTTAGGCAGCTCCTGGAGTTTCATATTTAACGCAGGCATGAGAGTGGTACTGATCCTTTTTTTTCAAAATTTTTGCCAGCAAAGACCCTTTCATAAATTAAAAGAAATATCAGTTTGTGTATTATCACATGACCCCATTAAGGAGGTTTCAAACCAATGATCTAATCCAGTCACCTTGGTATTAATAGTACAAAAACTGCGTGTCATCGTATAGTATATATCATATTACTCTGTTGGAAAAACACAATGTGGAAGCTTTATTACTTAGATAAAAGTGAACATTTATTAATTAGTCTGAATTGCACTCACACCTCAACATAGCTCAGGATACTATGAAACAGGTTTTTACATTGCGTGTATCGCACAAGACACCCAACTGTGAAACTGTCAATTGTAGATACAACATCATAACAAGGCTCCTAACAAAATGTGCATATTGCAGATAAAGCAGCCCTCAGAAAATGAGGACATGCGCACACTGCTTGTCTTTACACATTTACATGTGACACTCCGGGGGTGGGGTTTTAGCATTGCTAAAACTTCCAGGAACAACTTTTCGTCATCAGAGGCTAGTCAGCCCAGGATAAATGATATGATTGTAAAACAACAACAAAAATCTTTTAAGTCTTTGCCTCTTTCTGTTGCTCCAGTTGTGGTGCGAACCTTTCATGATTTACTAGTTCCTACCTGTTACTCTGAGTGTTATACTTCAGTGAGTGTGACATTCCTGCAATTTACTTGGAAGCTGTTGAATATGTTCAAGAGTCCAAACATTCCAATTATGCTGTAACCCCATTATGTTCCCATTTTTATGACAAACGTTGAAAATAATGTCATTGGCAATGTGCATTACGACTAAATGTCAGAGGAGCATCTACAATGTGTTATTCAAACAAAGATGCTGCAAAAAGAGGCTTCTAATCCCAGATTTGAACTGTGATCCCCTAACTGCAGCATAGGCAGTAATATGTACACACTCTCAATATAAAAAGTAAAATATAAGTTCAGTTTATTTTGTGAATAATTTAAAAAATTAAATCAATACAAATTTTGTGTCAACATCAAGGCATATGTAAGCCATTGCATGTACTCTCATCTGTTTCCAGTGCAGTGGAGGATGTCAATAAACCTGATGTCAAAAATGAGGAGGAGGGGGCAACCATGTTGACTAACAGATGTCTTACACACACGTATGTGATATACAAGGTCTCTTATGCTTTGATTCAGCTGAGACAACTGGCATATAAGCTCCATCTCTGGACACCAGCCAGTGCTAAACACACTTGCTCCCTTTTCTGCTCCTCCTTCTTCATTTTGGCGAGCGGTGGCCTTTATTCACATGAAGAGGAGGAGAGATAGTCACATGCTTTGGCTGGAGTGGGTAGTGGGGACGTACCCCCTCCACAATTCCGCACAGACCAGGGATTCCAGCGTAGGCCATCTGTGAGGGATGAAGAAACATGGAGGTGGCAGCTTCTCTCAACAGGAGCAGTTCCCACAGCCCTTCACACTGTTGAGGATCTCCTCCTGCAGCTTTTTCCTCTCTTCCTCCTTCTGGGAGAGCCGCTCAGCCGGCGGGTCGGGTGGATTGGTGCTGTTGTTCAGGATTTTGCTGTTCTGTGCGTTCCACAGGTCCCCGTACAAGCTACCTGGGATGCTGAGGAGGGCGTTGTGGGTGCCTCGCTCTGCCACTTTACCCTGGCAAATTAGGGGAAAAAAACAATTGGGCTCCACATGAAGTCAAAATGAAGGGGCCAGGAACACAGTCCTATAGTTAGCATCTCTTCATGACCACACAACACTGACCACACTCTCTGCGGAGAGTCAGCTCCCCCCTAGAATCCATGCCGCCTCCCCAACAACTGTTGCATTCCTCTCGCAAAAACATGGACTCGCAGAAACACACGCACATCCACACACGACAAACACACATCCCTCCCACACAGTTGAACACAAACGAAGGCACCCCTTCCCCCACCTCCCATGAGCATGCAGAGGTGTTGGCAACATCTTTAGTGCACCAAAGATGAGCATGTGACTGCTACCGCTCGTTATTTTAATGAGCACCCCAGGCAGTCCTCTGCTGGTGACACCAGCAAACGCCATGGCGACATCACACGCAAACATGCCTCCTCGCCACGACCCTCTGATTCCTGCCATCTGACTGTGGAAACATGGAATGACACATGCTCAACTCGCCGCAGTTCAAAGAGACCTCTTCTCATTTTATCCTATCTGACTGGAGCGCTGGTGGAAAATGTCACTTCACCTGTGTTACATTTTATATTAACGCTTACCTTCCAGATAATAACTGACTTCACTCTTTCTCTTCTGTAGTTTACAGCATATCAAAACCCAATGATACCGCCGCATTTTTCTATTCTCCTGGTTATTTCTGTGACGCACCATACAATAGCAATGCATAGGAAAAAAATCTTTACAGTTCCTACAGTTTAAAACAATGTGTCTCTATGGCACCTCCAATCTGCCTTAAACAAATCTGACCAAAAACCACACAGACACCCCATTTGAATGGCAATCTCCATTGAAAGACATGTTTAGTCCTGGATAAGGCCTCATCAGTGTCTGGGAAGCTGGCCCATACATTATTAGTCACCGAGACAAACAAGACACGCCATCTGACCAAAACAGCCAGTCGAGTCTGACTGCTTTAATGAGCCCTTATGGAGAAAATAATACATTCACTTCGACCAACAGTGTCCTGTTGTTGTTGAAGTTAATGAGAAAAGGTAAACAAAGTATGTTTTCATCACAGACGCTGAAGAAAGGTAACTGAAATAAATTAGTGTTAAAAACAGAGGCAACTTGCTAAATTCTTGTTGTTGGCAGATGCAGTGTGCTGAAGGTTACACAGAGTGCAGGTCATCGTCCTTCCCTTCAATGCAAAATGGTCTAATTGGACTGGCAATTAACACTGTGCATGTACGTACTCGGGAACTCTCAACTGTCATACAATTTGCTTTTCAGAAAACTGACATGACAACTGAAAATGTTAATCAGACAAGGTATGAGATCAAGGAGGAAAAAAAAGTGGATGAGTTCTTACCTCGTTGAGCACTATAATCTCATCTGCATCTACAATTGTGGAAAGCCTGTGGGCTATGAACATGGATGTCCTGTCCTTCACCATCCCCTTCATTGAACTCAGGATATTCTGGAAGCACGCAAGGACAAATAACATTGTCACTCTTTTGAGCTTTACAGAAGTATAGACTAATCCAAAGAAAAATAGTTCCCAGTTTGCAATAATGTTGGTCTGAAAAAATAAGAAAGAAAAAAGTGCATGAATGACAGGATATATATGAAATTTACTCCCTAACTTTGATTTGAAGGAGAAGCTAAGTCAAGACAATGTTGCTCAGCAACATCCACCTTCATATGCTTTTCTTCCCAGTGTTTACATATGATAATTTAAAAACACTACAGCGATGAGAAGCAACAGAAAATCTCAATTAACAGCCACATCCACTGCCCCACTCTTTTTTTACATGAAGTTCAGAGGGGGCGTGCTGAACTTTCTCATTAAGTGTAACATTTACAAAGACTGTGTGGTTTAAGCTGAGCTGAAGATTAAGTAGGAGAAAACAGTGGCAGGTGGCAAGGGAGAACATGGGGGTGGTGTGTGTGTGTGTGTGTGTGTGTGTGTGTGTGTGTGTGTGTGTAGGGGTGTATGTCACAGCAGGTATGTGACGCAGGAGTGAGCTGAATTATTGTGTACCTACAGCAGGTGACTGAGTGGGTGTTTGTTCTGTTAAATGTGTATGCAGACACGATGAGGTGTCAAGCTGCATGTGCAGCAGTAAACGGGTATTTGTGGGTTTGTCATGTATGGATGTCGGTGTCAGTCAGGCCAACCTCTTCGGTGATTGAGTCGAGGGAGGATGTTGCTTCGTCATACAGGAGGATAGGCGGATTCTTTAGTATGGCACGGGCGATGGCGACACGTTGCTTCTCCCCTCCTGAAACAAAACAATAGACATCATAAGCTGCAGGCTAAAGCCAAAAGGTTGGAAATATGTGAAGTTACAGCAGGTCTCTATCAAGCCCTTCTCATCCGAAAATTACCTCAAACAGAGGCCCAACATTCAGGCATCGCCAATGCTACAGGCTTCAGTCTGGTAAAACAGACTTTCATTTAATTGTGAAGAAAAATCTGCAGGACTCAGAGATTTCTCCCACTGTGTCTGACTCGGCCTTTATTACATATGAGCTGTGTGTGGCCTCTTGAAAGCAAGCGGCGTTCAGCGAGTGTAAATATTGCTGGCAGTGGAGAACAGCAATGAAGGAAGTTAGGAGCCTCAGAGCCCAGTCTGCCCCCTTCCTGATCCCCCCCTCCTCTCACAAACTCACTGGCAGCTGTCACGTACAGCAGCAGTGAAATTAATGAGAAGTTAGTCATGTCTTTATTTTGTCCGTTCTCTCACTCACTCAGTCACTCCACATAAAGAAATCTGTGCTGCTGGTAATTGCGTCTTGAATGTTGAGTGAAACTGCTCACACACTGTGTGTTTACGTGGGCTAAATGAGTTGCAGAGTGGTGTTACGAGCTAATACTACGCAGTCTTGTGTAGATCAAATGAGGGTGACTTTAACTGTGAGGGAACATGCCATTAAAAAAAAGTTCATACGCTAAATTGAAGAAAATGGTAAAATAATGGTGCTGCAGCTAGAGATTAATCGCAGTTTTGAAACTATTTCAAATGCCATGTTTATGCAGAAATTGTAATGTAATTTAGAACTGTGCAAACTAAAATCTTCCAGGGCAGCTTCTTGCAGTCTCCAAGTATATTAAGCAGATGTTTCAGTCACAGTGCTTTCTCACAGCAAACAAACTGAAACTCCTGCTCCCATTATGCAGGGGCCTGAGAACGTATTCAGACACTAAAAATGTGTACATCTGATTGTATAAGACAATAAAATGTCAAGGCAAATGACATTTATTTTCAAGAACTAAATAATGCTCACTTTTCAGCCAAAACACATCACTTACAGCTGCATTGGGTAATTCTATCCTGCTTAATTTTGAGTAAATGTATAAAACCAGTTGCATTTCATACAGTTGTCATTTAAATTTTAAAACGTGCACAAATGCTTTTTGCTGCCATTTAGATGGTATCTTCATGCTTAAACAAGTAACATTTCGGTGTTTCAATTTTAGTAGAATTTATTCAATTCAGCGAAAAGGGTTTGGACATGTGTTCATAGTTTAAATGTCCAAATACAGACCAATGGTTGTCCTGCACAGTCAACAGTGAACATTCGAGATGGTGTGTACCGTCTTTTTATTTCTCCTTGTATCTATGTAGAAATGGTCAAACATACGAAGCTTGCTTTTACTTGTTTAGCTGTACAAAACCAGCATAATCAAAATTTCAAAAATGGGGACATGATGGTAGAGTGGATAGCACCATCACCTCCTAGCAAAAAGGCTCTAGGTTTCAGCCTACTGGTCAGCAGGTGCCTTTCTGCGAGGAGTTTGTATGTTCTACCTGTGCCTCCATGGGTTTTCCTTGGTTTCCTCCCACAATCCAAAGACAAGCAGTGTTGGTTAATTGGAGATTGCAAACTGGCTATGAGTGTGAATGGTTGTCTGCCTCTCTGTATTAGCCCTGTGATGGAGTGGCTACCTGACCATTATGTACCTAATGCCAGCTGGGATCATCTCCAGCCCCCACGGCCCTCTACAGGATAAAGAAGGTATAGCTAAAGAACGGATCGATGTCAAATCAATAATAATGATGACCATTTCTGCTTTCAAAATTACTGAAGGTGTCTGAAAAAGGTTACTAATGTAATTTAGTTGGGTGATCTTTAGGTTTACCAATTAGTTTTTTTTTTGTTTTTTTTTTACCATTTAGCAATGCATTAAACCCGAAAAACAAATCAATCTACAACTGATTAATAAATCTTTAGAGGATCTTCTAAAGAAAACATGCCTAATTATTCACTCGTTGTGGCTTTTAAGGGCGTGTGTCCATATAGCGTTATATCTGCCAGCAGTACTGGCATGGCGCTGGGGAGCGCTTCATCAAAAAAGTGCTCCCACGCTGCATGTGGGTTTTGTTTCTATGACAACAATATCCTGACAACATATCACCACTTTAACCGCAGGTATACGATAGACTAGCATCGCCCGTTGTGATAATTTCTGTCTGACAAATCATACAGTTCGGGATAGACAGACAAAGCCAGAACAAGTTTCTCCTCCAGGGTGCTAAATCCGACCTTTATGACTGGTTTCCAGAAAAGGAGCAACAGTGACGACATCAGCGCCACTCTGAAAAATTCGCAGATTTTCAACTAGAATTACTCAAAAGACAAAAAATGGGCGCAGCGCTTTTTCTCATGGTGGCCACATGCTGGTGCTCGAAAAATACCTTTATGGACACTCAACCTAAGTGTTAACATATGGCTTTTGTTTTTTTTAGAACAATCAATTGCTTTGATTTTGGACTGATAGTTAGACAATGTCAACTTGGCCTTTTCTGCTATTTGTAACAGATAATTGGCTACTAGACCAAATAATCAGCAGATTACAAAGAAAACAATGATAAAGACCCTAAAGAACAACTAGCTTCACATCACAGTATAATTTCATTATTATATCAATATATTTCCCCACTTTTTCTAAATTTCTTCATGAAAACCTGAACTATTAGCAGCCAGTTATTGAACAGCTGATTTTTTCCATTTTTTTCCCGTTTAGTATACCAACCAGGGAAAAAGACAGAAACACACAGCTCCTTCAGTGGCTTGTGTAGAGAGACCACATTTAAACAGCAGGCGTAACGGTGCAGCAAACCTGACAGCTTGAGGCCTCGCTCCCCAACCTGGGTGTCATAGCCATGGGGCATCCTGAGGATAGCATCATGGATGCCTGCAAGACGCGCAACTTGGTAAACCTCCTCTGGTGTAGCATTGATGTTCCCATACTGCAGGTTGTAGAAGATGGTGTTGTGGAACAGAACAGCATCCTGACAACAACACAGTTAGAGAAAAAAAAATGAGGCTTTGGAGAATGTTTTTTTTATTGCAGCAGAGAGAGAAACAGAGGACTGCAGATATGAAGACAAGGATAAGAAGGAGAAGGAGAAAGAACGCAAATGAGAAAAATATGTTCATGTACCATCTGTTCAGATCAGCCTCTGAGCTCACTGCAGTAAAAACCTGACTGAATACAGCTTATCTCTAATGCTATTGTTAACTATTACGTTACATTGTTCTATGCTGCCCCCTTGTTGCACATCATCACCAGTAATAACTTTCAAATATAATACATTTAATACTAAAAGACAAAAAGGTACGCATAAATTTCAGTTTTGGTGAAGAAGCTCCTGATATGGAAAAAAATCTCTATGTGGTGATGACAAAAAATATTTGTAATGTTTGTTTTTGTTTATTTTATTGTGCTAGAGTGTCACAGACCTGAGGTACGACCCCCAAAGCCTTCCTCAGGCTGTCAAGGCTGATGTCTCGGATATTCTGCCCCGCTATGTAGATGTTCCCCCGCTGGGGCTCAAAGAAGCGGAACAACAGTCGCACAATGGTGCTCTTCCTGCAACCAGACGTGGAACAAATCATCAGCATCTTTCTGTCTGCAAGCTGGTGTGAGCCACACCCCGACAGTCTACTGATGTTATCTTATGATAAGACTCAGTGTACATGCAAATAAGACACACACCCGGCTCAAGGTTTGATATTCAGTTTACTTCTCTTTAAGGTAACCTACCCTGACCCGCTGCCACCCACGACAGCCACCTTCTTCCCAGCAGGCACTTCGAAGGACACTCCGTTTAAGACTTTCTGGCCCTCCAGGTATTCAAAATAGACATCTTCGAAGCGGATGGTGGCATCTTGTGGGGCAATGGTTAAAGGTGGGGCAAGATCCCTTTCCTAAAGCAAACCATCAGAGAGTTGAGACAGACAAAATGGGAAAAAAAACAAGACAGATACAGAACAGCCACTGGCATAGAAGGCCTGACATGATGCAATGTTACTCCAACACCTTGCAAAGAGGCATAATGCAGGAGCATGGAGCCCACATGTACTGCATAAAGCAGACACACTCACAGCAAATTCTGAGAGGTCGTTTCAATAGACCGCCTGAATCTTCACACGCTGTCCTTCATGGTGACTGGAGGATCAATAGGCGTGAAAACTTTCAGTACATACTGAGCCTAGCCCTGGCGCTGAGATGCAGCCAAGGTCAGCAGTCCTCATCCTGAGAGTAAAAGCCTGTTCTGCTCTATTTCTATACTACTTAATAGCAACATAATCACCACCAATCCACCTCAGTCAATTAATACAAATAACTCACAGTCCATTAGTATAAACAGATGATAATTTCACACCCCCCAACATGGAAAAAAGCCAAAATAATTTATTTTTTATTTTGTGGCGCAGTTTCAAGTGAGGGGGAGTTTCAAATTATTTTACATCTACATAATAGACCAATGTGTTCCACACGCACACTAAAAAAAAAGCATTCAGACAGTAATGGCCTGCTGGGCAGTGCCATTCCACAGGGAATCACAATGGAGAGGAATATTACTGATGAGTGAAAAATAACTGGGCAGATTCATTTCTTCTACTGTAATTACAGGCTGGAGATGGGAATGGCCTTCATATTGTTAGGCAGCAGGCGCACATTTGCACTTAAGTGCACTCTTCTGCCGCAAGATGGGCTGTTGCGTTCAGTTAAAAAAAGAAGAGACGCATGCAATAAAATGTACCCCAAAAACAATTGACAGCTATTGCACTGAAAAAATATGAAGCCTACATGTTTAAAACAGCAAATGCTGGGACGAATTTGAATGTTGAAGTGGAATAGAGGCATCGGTTTTAAATGCGACAAAATATTTCTATACGTTTGAGAGGTGAATTTAAAGATAGACAATTTTACATTAATAACATTTTAGTGGTGCGTGTCGAAGGCAGAACACTGCTTACTTTAGCACGGTTACACCTTTCCTTTCACAACCTGACAGTTCCCAGTCATTTAATTCTCTTGTTTTCCCTGCCACTGATCATTATCACATAGTAATGGAATTAAAATTGTATTGAAATTAATTAGGACAAAAATCTGTAATTGTTGGGAAACAGGGAGGAGTGAAAAGAAAGGAAAGCAGGCCTTTTATACACTGCATAATCAGTCGAAATTATGAATGTGTCAATTAAATTGACCGCTGGCTTCAAGTGTTTAATAACTAAACACTGTAAATAATTCAATAAGAAGTAGTCAATCACCGCTCTGCTTATAATTTGTCACGATGTCAACATACAGGTGACACCAGTGTAGCAAGAAATGGCATGTACTACAAGTGGCAATAGATGAGGAAGCACCTGAGTCACATCAAGCACATAATTACGGTGTTTGACTACAACCCATAATTTTTACAGCACATGTGAATACGCCAGCTATGTGATGCAGGCATATGAATAACTCAGTGCTGTGTTAAAATATTTTACCAATCGCTCAATTTTACAGAAAATATCCTTGCGAAGGCTTTATCAAGTTTTTGGACATACATTGACTTTCAATATGTAACTCTATGTTCACTTTCACTGTGAAAAAACTCATCTGTTCTGTACTCTTTTGTTTGAGGAAGAAAAGGTGTTTTGAAAAAAAAATAAAAATCAGAAAAACATTTTGTTTTCTACTGCTACGATGTGGAGAAGTGAATGCAAGGCTGACAAGTTACCTTGATCTTGGTGTCGACGCTGAGCAGGGTGAAAAGAGTGTGCATGTCTATTAGGGCCTGCCTGGTCTCTCTGTACACTGTACCCAGAAAGTTGAGAGGGAGGGAGAGCTGGAAGAGCAGGCCATTCACCATCACCAGGTCTCCGACAGTCATCGTACCTACACCATGGCAACAGAACAACTTAGAGCAATGTGCAGAATCTAGCTCCATTGTATCGCCTGTGTCTTTGGATGTAAGATCTGAAAAAAAATAATAAATAACACTCGAACCCTTTTTTTGCTTTCAAGTTGTGAAAGCAGAAAAACCATCTCCACCCCCTGTGATTTCATTTCTGCATCAAAGCTATTTTATTTCCTATTCATGCCACTTTTTCATACTTGCTGTGCTTTGTTCTCGTTTAGGTTTTATTATCAAGCTCAGTCAGGGTTTTACTTGTCAGTTTCATCTGTCCATTTGATTTTGTTTTCAGGTGTATTTTTTTTTCCTACGCTTTCTTTTTTTCTAAGTCCTATTTCTCCCTGCGGCGCTGTTGCCACAAATCATGGGCACAAAGTGGTAAATTCAGGTCAGGAGAGGTACTTTTCACTTTTACAAATGCATGCTTCTAAATGTTGTCATTATTTGTGTTTTGAAAGGAGGGATTTTCCAGAAATTAGAACATCACTTCCCCCAACCTTTACCCACATTTACACATCGCTACCCAGAACTCCAGACTCACTCACCCGCTGCAATGCCCTTGCTGGCCAGCACCATGATGCCGGTGAGTCCGACACTGAAGATGGCACTCTGGCCAAAGTTGAGCATGGCAAGCGTGGACGTGGTTTTTAAAGAGGATGCTTCATAGATCTTCAGGAATCCATCATACCTTTGAGCTTCGTACTTCTCGTTGTTAAAGTACTGCAGGAGAGATGAGAAAAATGGACAGAGAGGAGAGAAGGGAGCACAGGCCATAGAGACAAGGAAAAAGCGTGAATCGAGAGAGAAAAAGGGAAAGACACAAATATGGTTGAGGTTAAAGGTTAAGGAAGCATGGAGAGCAGTGTCAGGCAGATAGACACTTTAGCACAGGCTGTCTCAAGACTGCATTTGTTCTCAGTGACCGCTCTGGGCATAGTCTATGTCTCAGTTGGCCTCTAAAGCACTTTTTCTTGTCTCTGAATCTTCATCTGCTCCCAACAGATTTCAAAGGACGTGGAGGGCGATAGAACAAAATCCAGAGCCTGTTTTGCTGAGCAGGCTGCAGATCCGACATTTTGGCAGAGCATAGCGATTGTGGTAAAACAACTGTTACAAATATTAGGGAATTATAACTGGAAGGAAAGCCTAAACATTACTTGCAAGTTAAACAAGAATTACTGCAGAATGTTCATCACGAGCACTGCCGTCACCCTCCATATTTACATCTCCAGCAGCTTACACAGACACCTACATTTCCAACAGAGCTCAGATAGCTCTCTTAAGTGTTACGCCACACAAGCAGGACTAATTCTGATTAAGACACAGAGCTATCGTTTAGACAAAAAAAGCCTCATGAATCAGCCACAAGCACATTTTTTAAATTCGGCACATAAAACGACAGCATAATCATAACAACAATCCTCCTCAACTCTGCTGCCAATTACTTAATATTGTTGCTGTACTGCTGTTTGTTTAGTTTGCATTATTGTTTCTCTGCTCTGGTTAAGTGGGCGATTTGCTTCTCTGGCTAACGGCAGTGATGCTGTGCGGCTACCGACTTGCCACTGATTTGCATATAAGGAAATGCAGCGAATCACAGAAAGAGAGAGAGAGAGAGAGAGAGAGAGACAAGAAAGTAGCACATGGAGGACAAACTGAAGCAGTGCAAGGCACCGTGTTCAGGTTCTCATCCAGCCCTTTGTGAAAGTGGAACGGATTTCTGAGTGGGCGGAGATCTAATTACATATGCACACTCACAGCTCAGAGTGATGCTAAATCCGGCCGCATTGACACAGATGACACAAAATAACACAGAACAAAACGTTAAGAAAAGCAGGACACAAAATAATACAGCAAAGAAAATAACATGGTAACCAATATATATCTGGAACAGCCAACAAAGCACCCGAAAGTTGATGGTGATTATATTTGTATGTGCTCTGTGTACAATGAGGTTACCTAGAAAGAGCCTTAAAACCATAAAAGATGCAGATTAAGCATGACACTGAGAAAAGCATAAAGTACTGTTTGAATACCACATTACGTCAGTCAGGTGTCTGTGAGACTCACACTTATCCATAAACCACCTCAGACCTCAGCTGGCATTTCTATTCAAAATAAAGCCTCTGATGGCAGACACCTTTCAATCCAAAACTATAATTGAGACAAGATTTGGGTCACTGACTAAACCAAGAAAATAGTCCTGAGTGTCCGGTGATAAATGTCTCATTGTTTGTAGCAACTGGAATGACATTTACAAAAATGGAGGGACAATTTCACACTGAGTGAAGAAGAGCATCGCAGACAATGAGAACCAAAGACATACCAGAACGTACAAACCCAGGAAACTGGGTTTTCAATGTTGCAAATGTGTTACAACTGAAAAAAATGTGTCAATTAACTGATCAACAGAAATGAAACCAACTATTTTGTTCTTCATTTTTCAAACGAAAACCCCAATTCCACGTGATAGTTTGCTGCTTTGTTGTCTCATGTGATCGTAACACATCGTTCTGGGCTGAAGGAATGTGTGAGGAATGTTTTCCATCATTTTCTGACATTTTGCAGATCAACAAATCTATTGCTTGCAATCAGTTATTACTGCAATTATTACTGCATGATCTCACTGTTGTATTTACTCAAGTATCACTTGATAAAAATGTCAACTTGTGTTCATTCCAAGTCAAACTTGTTAGTATTTACTAGAACATATTTTCCTTAAATGTTTACCATCCCACACTCTCTTTTGGTTTATCTGCCATCTGCGACTGTAACAAACTGTGACCAATAATGTCTTGATGAGCTTTTTATGACAATACAATTAAAAGAGAGAGACATCAATCAATAATATTGAATTGCTGATCAGCCCTCGCCGATTTTGAGCAAGTCTTCATGTCTAAGGGCAACAATTCGTCTGCACCAGTTCAGTTTACACATTAAACATAGCAGGAAAGTATGTTTTCAATTATTTTAGCAGCAGCAGTGTACTTCAGCCTTGATTAGACAGGCAAAAGTTAAATATCCAAACAATATTACGAGGAATATTAGTCAACCTGCAGTTATTATTTATTGACTATGACAAGAATCATCTCGTATATCAGTACTTGAAATCTTACTTGATACTGAATCACTTCAGAACACAAAAGTTACACAACCTTAATCTCAACCAAGGTCTATGGGCTTACAATAGTGTGACATTACTGTATAAAAACGTGGGGGAATATGAACAATAAATTTCACTTCTTTTATTTGAAATGATTTTAAATGTCCGTATTGTGAGAGAAGAGACAGAGAGAGAGAGAGTGAACAGCAAATTCTGACAATGGCAATCATGCCAGTGAAACACAATTATCACAGACAAGTAAATATTTGTTCGCGCCAATGTGCTTGGCTTAAGCGAAGAGCCGAAAAAGCTTAGAAAGGCGGACATAAAAGAGGAGGATTGATGCAGGGGGAGGGGTGGGGGTTGAGGAGAAATTGAAAGAAGGGTGAACTGTAGGTGTGTGGGGGTTTGGAACTCACCTTAACAGTCTCATAGTTAAGCAGCGAGTCAATAGCTGCATTGCCTGCTTCATTGTCTGCTTTGTTCATTTCTATCCGAAAACGAGTCCTGTGTGCAGAGACACATACATGATAAGTACTTTCATCAGTAAATATTTCAGCCAGTTGGTGAGTGTCCCTACTGGCAGCACACACAGGAAGTACAGAAATCATGACTCGTACCTCCATTGTGTGATAAGAATCGTGAAAAGGGTATATGCTGATAAAGTGCCCACGGCCACTGCTGCAAACTGTCCACCACACTTGTAATACTGCAGAGGAGAAAAGCATGGTCAGGACAAAGCATCTTTTACATGCTATAACCCAACAGTTATGTGACAAAAAGGCAAGCGACCACATCAGCTGACAAATATCCAAAGCTGGCATTGCACAGTATTTGGAGGATATCGTTTTTGACTATTCCACTATGTAAATGAGCGTTACAAATGGATAGAAAACTACAAGAAGTAATTGTGATAATGATTTAGCTATTTGGGCAATGGAGTCTGCCCTCATTAAATCTGAAATTATGGTGTAGAGTCGAGTAGTGGCACAAAGCTATAGATGAGCCATTCCGTCAGTGGTGGCCAAGGAGGAGAGCATCTGTTTAGGGCATACTCGACAGGAGGACATTAAGCGCCTACAAAGCTTCAGGACTCGCCATTGACACTAATGGGCCCTGTGTTCCCAGTAAAAGTTCACAAGGATTCTTGTTTCATTTAGAATGTAAATGAGACAATATCGGAGAAAATTAATTTCCGCACAGTCTACTGTGAAGAGTGTCAAGGTGATGGAAGGTCCTGAAACAGCAACAAGGAATAAAAGGGGAAAAAAATGTAGGCTCCGTGTCTGGCAGTATGCTACAATAACCAAGCTTGTGATTACCATCAACTTTGTCTTAATTAAACACCAGGACTCACCAAAATGGCGCTGACAAGGCCCATCTCAAAGACTGTGGGTCCTAGATTGAAGACGAGAGCACTGAGGACAAAGGAGATGCCCCGTGTGCCGCGGTCGATGGCCTTGGACAATGCTCCAGTTTGACGGCTGAGGTGGAAACCCAGATCCAGATTGTGCAGGTGGAGAAAGACGTTCTTGGCGATGCGTCGGATGGAGCTCTGTGCTACCTTGCCGAACACGGTGTTCCTCAGCTCATTGAAGGCGGCTGCACAAGCCCGTGAGACACCATCTGGGATAGTGGAGGAGACGGAGAGTTTAGGACACCTTCTGTGAAAAGCAGGACGATCAAGCGAGATTTTGTCATCATTCTTAACACAGAACAGTGCTATGAATTAGCAATACAGAAATCTGACCCATACTTTTCCTGTCTTATAAGATGCGATAGCAGATGAAACTTGACAGGTTTCAGGCTCATTGGCTGCTCTGAAAGCTCATAAGGACAGGTCTTTTCACTGTCTGTAGTTACTAAGAACAAACCCAATAAGATTGCTAATATGTCTAGTAAGTCTGTGGGTCAACAACACAGTATGACACTGCTTTGTGAGTCTTGAGTGGCGGGGAAAAAACAGGCAATCCTAAGTGATATATCACAACCGCTTTATGATGAATACAAATTGTTACCATCAGGATGGAGGTACAGGGCACTACCAACACAGACTTCCCCTGCTCAAAGATCATTTATTGCTTTCTGTATAGCTCCGTTGAACAAATTCGGATGAGGGAGTTGTGTGTCACTTGCATTTTGTGATGTTATCGCGAGGCACTTTGTTGTTAAATGTCTGTCTGTAATTATAATGTCTTTTCTGTAGTGGCTGAATTTATCTGACAGTTGCCACTAACAAAGAGAATTTCCCAAGGGATAACAAATGAATCTAAGTTTCACATCATGCCTGGTCTGCAAGCTCTGCAGTGCTACAGCATCAGCCTCCCCTCTGTAATTACAGAGCAGGATGCTGTCTGAAGCCTCACTACTATGGCGGGCCAACACACTGCAGACTGAAGGAAGGGAGGGCATATCTGAGTGTACACAATAGTGCTGAGTGTGTGTGACAGGGGGAGCGAGCCACATGTGTGAGCAGAATACTAGCAGAAGGAAAAGAGTTTTTAATAAGAGTGAACGATGCGAGTATGAGTTGTCAATGAGCAGACTTAATTTCACCATTGCCACAGTCTAGGCTTTCTCTGAAGCATGTAGATAAATGCAATACCTCTTAAAAAGGCATTTTAGGGGTTTTTAAAGAAAGATATTTCATATGCAGTGCCAACAAAATCACCAATTCAAGACAAAAACTATGATCTCTCGCACTGCTCATATATTTTTACAAGCAGATGGCTAGCATGACTGTCACAAATTGATATTAGCCTGTGTTTGAATGACACATGGTCTTCCTGTGGGGATTTCACTGAGTTGTGTGAATACATGACTTGTCTGCTAAGACCAAAGTCAGGGTAATAATCGCTCTGTCTGCCGGTTTTCATGGGGCTGTAATGTGGCGTTAAATAGGAATGCTCGTCTAATGAACAATGTGTCCACATCTGACAAGGTAGGATGAGCACTGTGCAACCTTTTCAGCCAAATTACACCAGTCACTGCAGGCTCCAAATACTGGACATGGGTGTCACAAAGAGGGAATTTTTAAAAAAATAAATAAATAAAAAATACAATTCTTTTTCTTTAGGAGCATCCTCTACATTTTTTCTTGTCTTCCGAACTCATTGTGTCTGGAATCCTGGTCATGTTCTCCAATTATCAAACATGTAGCATTAGTGTGCAAAATCTAAGTGCCTCATTAAAATTAATAGTTACAAGGCTAAGTGTATATTGTATCCACACTGTTTTCAGTCAAAGCCAGAGTGACTTGCAGTGGGTGTCAGGTTCACAATATTTATTCATTTCATATTGCCTTTTATCAGCAGCTCAGAGAAAAAACTACTCTAATCAGGAAGAAACTTCACATTCACATCTCACCCCTGACCCCTTTTGTACTCACAGACCCATTTGGACAAAAAGGAGAAAACAGGGAGGTGCTCTCAAGGAATGAAGTGAAAGAAACATCCCTGGCCTCTGCACAACACTAAAAAACATACCCAGACACTTTCAAAAGGACATTAGCAATTTGTTCTCCACTGCTTTAGAAATGTTTCCACCTCTGTTTGCCTTAGGGCCACACAGGTATCATACTGAAAAGTCATCAGTACTCACGAGAGTGTTGTGAGGATTAAAAGAGGTGAACTCAGACATAGAACGAAGCTCATAATGTAAATAATGTGAGGCAGAAGCGGAGGTTGCGGAGCGGCATTGATATGAATGTGGTGGGAAAGGTCAGCCTGTAGATAATAGGCAGTCCCACAGTCCCCTCTGATGAGCATGGCACCTGCCAGTGCAATACAAGTCTGGGACTTACAGCCAATCAGCACGGCCGTTGCCATGGTAGCCACAGTGCTTGGCGCGTCATTCAGGTTCAGCATGTGTCCCGACATCTGGTTAAGCTCGTCCACTGCATACTTAAACATGAAGGGCACCATCACATTGGTGATCTGGGAAGGCAGAGTGGGAGGGAGGAAACATTCAGAGGGAAGGAGAAAAAAAAAAGAAAAAAAAGAGTGAAAATGGTTTCAAATAGCCTATTACACAGACATATGCTCGATATAGTCCACTGCCATTTTTCTAGTCCTCTGTGGCACCTCTCTATGTACATACACCCCACATGCCAAGAAAGTGGATTTTCATTGTTGCACGGTAAATCCAACAGTGCCTGTTCATGTGTATTTAAGTGTATGCAAGTATGGTAAGCTGTGTGAGTGTGTATGTATGCACATGTGTTCTTCCTGACTGACTGTGCTGGTGAGAAGGCTGGTGCTTCCTGCTAATGGAATTGAAATGGTTATTAGGGCTAATTAAAAGCACAGGGACAGCTGTGTGACTCAGGCTGGGCGGTCCGCTGCGCATTAGGACAGACAGAGAACACGGCATCACACAGCAAAGCATTTTCATTCGAAACCCATTTCATTTGAACCTCTCAACCCCTTACACAGGGGAGGGTTATATTTTTTTTTTTGTTCCTTCACTGCGGTTGAATTCTGTGCGACATGATTTTTGAACATAAAATAAACCCATGTCAACCCTAATGTAAAAGGACGCCTAATAATGCACCATTTATCCTGAAAAAGCTACATATCCAAGGTTCTTGCTTTATACACTTGGGTATTATACTCAGACAATAGAAGTCCTCTGAGTCCCTCAAGGAAAAACAATATCTGCCACTTTGCTACCAAGACAACAGAACATGACACAAAAATAGCCTGAGCCTATTATCACAGGGCCACAACATGTCCTCAATTTTACCACTAATACATGATAAGGTTGGGTGCGCTCTTTTAATCCATTAACGGGCAACACTGGAGATTAAATCGACACTATGTCAATCCGTACCTGGCAATGTCATCCCATAATAGAGATGCTGTGTCAAGTAGAGAAGAAAAGGCTTCAGGCTGTAAAGAATTAGCTCAAGCTTATACATACAGACTGGCACATAGACAGAGAGGGTTTCAATTGAGGCCAACAAAAACAAGAGCTTGTATATAATCATTTATTTGAAATGAAAATGTCACTGATAATGTGGCTTGCAGAGGTGTGATGCACTATAACCACATAATTATTCAGTTGATTTAAAAATTGCATCCACGCTGCTGGTGGTTTCGGTCGAAACAGTCAAACTGGAGAAATTGAGGTTAACTCCAGCCAAGCAGGAAAATAGAGGGAGAAGATTGGATTGCATGTGCGTGCTCTCTCCTCCTTAGCACACACTAGAGGGAGCCATGCTGAGTGGCAGCAGGACATGCTTATTTAGGAGCTGTGAATTTGTGATTGTTTTCCAGGGTGTAAATTAGGGACCATCAACAAAGGAAGAGGAGATACATCACACACTGATTGATGCATGCAATTAATCATTTCAAAAGCAGCTATCTGTTTTAAATGCACATTATTTATTATTATAAGTTTTGCACAGGTTCTTTATTAAGCGCTTGTGTTGTTCTGGTGTTGGCTTTTACAAAAAGTCCACGACCACAATGTGTATTAGTAAAGAGTCTAACACTGGGACAACAACATCATTGTAGTCAGTTTTCAAAATTGCCTTCTCAAGGTATCGCTGACGCAAGTAGTTCACAAAGCAGTGATAATGGTTGATCCTGACACACTCAACAGCCAGTACAGCCGTTCAGAAACGATGTGCCAAAAACGACAACAAGCTAGTGAAATGTTCAACCCTGCTGATTTCTCCGGATATTCTTTTCAATTACTTCTGAGGCAACAGAAAAGCAAAAGACATTCTATGAACTGTGATCATGAATCACTCCGTTGCAAACATTTTTTTTTTTTTTTTTACTATATTTATTCGTCTATTTCAGTACATGCCTTGAAATAAGATACAAGTGTCAGTGTGAAACTAGAGGGCAACATCATGCTTTATTATGTGCTGATGTAACAATTGAATACCTCAAATGTACAATCCCTGAAGAATCTTTTATGGTTAATAAAAACAGTAAACAATTAAATATTTGAAAATTAGGCCACAAACTGCATAACTACAAAATGAGGCAAAATCATTTTTATTTGCTTGTTCCCTTCAAGAGTTAATTTTTCATTAAAAATAAATATTGTGGGTTGTGAATACAATGCTGTGTGAGCAGCCAAGTCTTGGCTGTTGGACTGCAGAGCACTTTAAGAGAGGACGCATCATATGACCATATTTTTCATATCAGTCATGTCTTCCAGCAGCAGTGCCAAACAACAATAATATGCTGTTGACAAATAATAATAGCAGACATGATGGTTGCCTAAGCTAAAAGAGCACCATGTTTGCTGTGAAACCGGTTTTGAACAAACAAGTATATCTGCAGCTTCGCTAACATGCATTAGGAAACCTTAACTCTAATCTTTTTGGTTGAACACAGACTTTCTTACTTGATTACTGATAGCTGCTTCGAGAGACAGTGTGAACTCTAAAAGATTGTCCATTGACACTAAATGGTCTCGTGGGTGTAGCTGATGTGTCAGCTGCAACCTTGGATTGTCACTTTCCTTGTTCATTGTATTTCACTCATTCATTGTAAAGAGGCAAGGCTGCTTTTTCTCTGTAAGCTTCTCTCAGCAGCCACTTACATGATTTATTATTGTTATTTGGATTTTGGGTGTTGTTTATTCACCACCCTAATGATGCTCAAGCCCAAAACATCTAATAGGGGAAACATTAATAATGGCTATTTCCAATTACCAATTCTCTATGATGCATCCCTCTTGAAAACAGGGACAAATTAAAATGAGCAGCAGCATGCAAGTATGACTTCATGTTGGTGCTGCGAATAGATGATGAGTGAAGAACTAGAGAGGGTGTAACTTAAATTTACCACAAAGCTAATGATGACCAACATGACATCAGCCTGGCTACTGACAGCACTGTCTACAATCAGCATTGAGATCATCTTGTCAAAGCATCTTGCTTCAGTCTTTCAGCTTGATCAGGTTGTGTTAGAGAATGCCAGCATCCTAATGCAATCAGGGAGGCTATCAGCTGTTGTTAGAAACATTTACTTTGGAGTGTCAGAAATTAACAAAGAAGAAAGCATAAGTGAGAATAAAGTACGATCAAAAATGAAACAGTGACTGGAGCATCTCCCTAACTGGTAAGCTGACAAAAACATCTTCAGTTCTGATGAACCCTTCAGTAAAACTGGTTGGCACCAATCAAACAGATTTTTTTTTAATGACAAAACATGAGAAATAAGTAAATAGGAAAGATGTAGATCAATTTAATAAACATGACATTGTCTATAAACCAACCTTGGCTCCAGCAAGCAGGCCCAGAGAGATTGCAACACGGGCCCGGAGGTCTGGTCTATCCTTTGGCCACACATAAGACAGCATGGCAGACAGGATCTGGGTTGAATTCACTTCGTTTAGCTGTGGATAAAAAACAATAGCAAAGTTTCTTTTCAGAGCCTAGTCAGTTGCTTTTAGAAATCAGTCTGTCTTGTAAAATATAGGTCAGATGTGTAGCATAATGATGATTGTACTGTTAACTTTCTAACCTGCCTTATGTTTGCCAGCACTGGCAACTGACAAGCATTTTGCAGTCAGTGTGACAATCAAAATAACCTAAAGATGCCTCTCTGGGCAGACACATGGAACATCAAATGTCAATAGGAGTCTCCTGGGAGATCTGGCAGCAGCAACGACAGCAGAGTCTCCAGGTGGACTTGGGGATCCAGTCTGACACTACAACTCCCAGGAGACACCTGGGCTGTCATCCCAGCTGAGGCTGAGAGCCCACTGGTGCCAACATGGCTGTTTACCCACGCTCCAACACACATCTGCCACAGGCACTCTCCGCAGGGCAAAGAATATGCAGTAATTCCTCTAATCCACTCAATATGGTGGCACCATGTCACAGCATTGCTGTATGGCAGCACCTCCGAGCAAATTACAGTGAAAGTGTGCCCAACACCTGCCTTTAATCAAATACAATCAAGCAATATGTAACACTGAGAAGGCAGGATTAGTGTTAACAGTTTAATGCACTGCTGAAGGTTTCTATGCCATGTGTGGAGGAAACCAGTAAATGTAAAAAATAAAGTCCGAGGCCAAATATCAACAACTGTTTTTTTTATTTTTATTTACAAAAAATCAAAGTCAGACTAAATTTTCAGAGTAAAACTGTTCTGTATTGTAAATTAAGGGCTGTTCAGTTTATATAACAGATAAAACATGTATACTACATAACTTATTTTTAAACAGTTTTAGCACAACCAATGTGTCTTTTTTTAAAAAAAAAAGAGAAATATTAAAAAGTTGTGCATACACCAATCACATGACAGCAGAGATTCTCATTATAGTGTTTAGGCAATCGGTCAATTAAGCAATTAGTGAGGAGGTTCTAAAATGTGTGGTTCCAAACCCAGTTTTTACAGTAGCAAATTCTTGTGACACCACCAACTAGTCACTAGACGGTCATGTGAGTCTGACCACGGAGGAGGAAGTGCACTGAATCATTACTGTTTATAAAATATAGGTTTGAAATACAATACAAAATCAATATATTAGCGATACCAGTCTGGCATAGCGCCATTGGTACATGAACATTACACAGTCGCCATGATCCCAAGGCTCGATAATACTGGACTGATAAGTACAGATATGAGCAAAGATGCAGTCAGTAGCTTTGGTAACATTAAAATGACATTTGTCAGTGTTTTAGAAATTGATAAACCAGACAAGCAATTACTGAAAAAGTCAAATAATCAATTAATGCCAACAATAACCCCTGTTAGCAGCTGGACTGCACTTTGTTTTTTACATTGACACGTCCTCTATATTTGTTATGCATATGCAAATTTGGTCCTCACACAAAGCAGCATCAAAAGCTTGAAAAAGAAATAACTAAACAAGCTGTGCTCACCACATTTTTTGGATCTGCACTTAGACCTCCTCCTGCATGTCCGTGCCAACATGTCCGTTTGTTTGTCACCTGCAAATGCTGTGGAAATAGAACTCATTGTTATTCTATGTTTGATTTTGATAACAAACAACCATTCATGACTACTTCTCCAGCACACTTACTTTTGCTGCCTCCAAAATCTGACGACTGTTTTCGCTCCCGTTTGTGCCCCATGTGGCTGTTCGAAGGTGTGGAAAGGAATTTAACTGAAACACATGAGACAGTTCATTAGACTGATGTTTCGTATTTGTTCATTCACTAATGTTTAAATGTACAGAAACACAGAAATGCAATTACAGGAACAAAAGAGCAAACAAAACACATACAAAAACTTTATTTTCAATGGAATTTTTTTTTTTAAAGTACCAATCATTCTCTCTCCTCTGTCTGTGTTTTCCAAAATGCTCACAGCTTCAATTCACTACAGTCAGAGTTCAAAGGTGAAAGAAGCGATGAAGGTGTACTGAGCAAACATATGAACAGAGAAGTTAGTTAAGCGGCAGGACTTGTTTGAGAAACTTTCATGAAAGTTTTGAAAGCTGTCTCTTTTTCTACTATGATTTTTGTCAAAATCCACTTTAAACAGCAGGCAGTCAGTGGAAGCAGTAAAGTTCAGAACCTTTCAGAGCTTGTGAAATCACATTCACAGATAATTTAAAACCTGCGGTTATATATATCGCCTTTTGTAAAATCTGTGAAAGATAAAATCGCAATTTATGCACAACCATAGTTTATGCAGGTTAAAAACTACTAACACGCCTACAGGGGCTGGCTGTGTATTTGATAATGCAAGATATATTGTGGGTGGTTTAGAGTCAGCACGCTCAGCATGCTGAGCTTAAAACTACCTGTGTTGTAGCAACAGTTATATTAAAATTATAACACAAATACATATCTTTATTGGTGATGTGAGTGGGAAAATATGGAATAGTTAGATTAGTGCAAACACTCCTCTTGCTCTTGTCTGTGATGACCATACACCACACACATTATCTAAACCGACACTGTATAAAACAAAAATCTAAGAAAAGAAACATTTCTAATTAAAATGTAGTATTTCTTATTTATACCAGCACCATAGTACCTCATGTATTTATTGTAAATGTGATAACTTTTTTATTTCCCAGTTTGAGTTAATGAGACATAACCTTTATTCTTAACATAATACACTAAGTGGGCACTGTATCACTCTATGTAGCGCAGCATAGAGTGATATGGGCTTCCGAATGGATCATCTGATTAACACTGTCAAGCCTTGCAAGACTTTCACACCCAATAGTGCAGGTCCACGGCAAAACTCAACATTTCAGACACATTTCACCCACGAAATAGATTTTTCCAGTGGCTGCATTTAAGCAAACACCAAGCAGAATAGAATGACAACAATAAAGTCACCATGATTAAGCAGAATTTATGATTTGTATGCCCTGTGGGGAAAATGCTCCCCCTCATCCTGTCAGTTCCTGCCATCTGGCTGAGGAGGAGCTTTTTTTCCACAGGCCCTACAAATCCTAAATTCTATTTAATCACTGTGACTTTATTACAGTCATTCTAATCTGGTTTCGATGACTCAGGCCATACAGAATTTTAATTCTCTTAATCTACATTTTTAAAAAGCTGCAACTAAGATTTACACTCATCCTTACTTGTTAAATTACACTCTTATCTTCTACACCTGAATTTGTCCCTGTTGTTGTTGTAACCTTTTCTCATATTTTTATTTTACTTTGTTTTCCTACATTGTATATTTCACATACTGTATTTTAATATTTATCTATATTTTAATTATTAGTTATATGCCCACTGATGTAGTTGTTTTTCACCTGAATAACCATTCACTGCCACTGCACTAGGCAGCTGTGCACATGACAAACAAAAATCGTGCAGCTTGCTAAAACTAATGCAATGATCTCACCAGCATAACTGGAAGTGTAAACGACAAAAAAAACTGACTCTAAATTACCGTAAAGCTGAATCAATACGAAACCGAAATATTTTCAGCGCTAAAACCAGTGTTAGGCTTTATGGCAGTGCTGTTGCCCAGGATACCACAACAGTTTTTGTCAGGCGTTCTCTACAAATTGGTGACTGATTTTTGGTTAAAGTTTCTATGTCAAATAATCAATAACAGTGTGCTACAAGGAGATGACAGTTACACCAGAAGCAACATGAGGTCTCACGGGGGGCACAAACAGTCTTATCTAACTTGTCAGTCGGCACTGATAACACGTGACTGCGACCACTGTCTGGCTACAGAGTTAGCACACACACTGTTAATGTTAGAAAAATAGTTGGAGTTGTGACACAATTCGTTTACTTGGCATATGCGTAAAATTAAACGAGTAGGACACACACATCGTAACAGTGAACCATTGTACTACATGGCACAACGCCAATGTCAACACAGGCTGCTGAAACAACTAATTAAGTAATGATAAGTTAGCCACTTAGCTAGCTGTTGTCAAAACGAAACTGGGACGGCTAATTGATAAAACATGACATTCACGTGACAGCGACCAGAATTTTGAACAAACACCGAACAAATCTTCAAGTTAGCTTCCCTGAAAGTTTGTTATAAACACTTTGCACGTCTGTCCTTGCGTGCTGACTGTCACACCAAAAACACAGTGTCCTCGCCCGGGCAGCTGCCTCCTTACTCACCACATATGTGCTTTGGCGTTTACGGACCGTCTCGTTTTCAGTCCGACTTTTATTCCAAACGTGATACGAGCTCGTCTGTCGGATGAGAAACGCTAGTTTTCGTCTTTGAATGTGAAAGCCGCATTTTAGCGGTGCCAACATCGGCGCCATGTTGACGAAGGAGGAGGCGCGTTCGGTGAGACGCCGGCTACGTCACATCCGTCAGCAACGGTCAGTGTCAAAGCTAGCAAGAAGACAGCTCTGCCCGACGGTACGGTACTTTAGGGGCAATAACATCCGCTAAATTGACTTTAACACGACGTGGTTGAGTGTTTACATGTTTGTGAATGCGGTTCTGATGAATGGTTTCTGCGCGGTAGCTGCGTAAAGCGTGTAAACAACAGCTAAGGCTAAAGGGACGAACACGTTGTCTTCTTTGTCAGACAGCGGGTGAGTTGAGTGTGTCGCGCGGTCAGGAAACAGGCACACAGAGACGTTTTTGACCTCGTTACTCAGGATGCCATGCCACAATCAGCAGCTGAACAATGTCAGCAGTGGCCAGGAGCACCCAATGAAGCAAGTTCGGTTTGCAAACAGCAGCAGCAGCGTGCCTGCAGTGCTGTCCGACCCTGAGCCAAGTGATGTCTCCACACAGCCTGACAGCCAAGACAACCTGGGACCTCAGCTCAAACTGCTCCCTCTGAACGACCAGATCCGTGAATTACAGACCATAATCAGAGACAAGTGAGTCCCCACTCCTCTGTACTCACATACAGGCCACAGCAAATCTGGGTCAAGACAAAACTTCAAGTGTTCATATAAAATATTACATATAAACTGCTGCAATTGTTGAACTGAAAAGCACTTAGGACTTTGCTGGGTCACTGCTTAATTATATTATTGTATATAACATGGAGAGTATCAGCATTCATCCATATCCTCAAAGGAGAAGCACACATGTAGCAGCTTTTGCAGTGAACAGGCCCTCAGGAAGTCCTTTATATTGAACATTATACATAGATTCACTAATTTAACCCTGTGATGGGTTTTCTGTACCAAATCATGAAGTTCAACTCAGGACAAAAGGCCTTCCAGGGATGAAAGTGTAAGTCCTTAACTGGACCTCAAAATACGTTCTGAAAATAGAATCCTTCCAAATCAAAGGACATTGGGTCTTAAAGGGCTAAATGCAAGTTTCTTAATTAGTGACATGATCAGAATTTCAGTTACACAATGTCATAAACCTGTATCAATACTATTAACATTTTACACAAGCACAAAAAGAATATTTGTTCGTGAACGTGTTCTCTAATAGTTATGAGCCTTCCAGTGATGAAAACATATCTCCTTAGCTGGACCTCAAGCTTTGTCCTCTGACCCTTTATCTCCAAACAAACGTGATGGTTTAGTTAAAAGTCACTCCACCAACATGAAATATTCTTATCCTAGAAACAGAAATGCATGAACATGTACAGAGCAAATATATTATTAACATATAAATAAATGATCATTATTACCACTGTTGTTATTATTACTAATGTTGTATTGCTGGTGTTGTGTTTCCCTGAGGTAGTCTACCAAAGGGATCAATAAAGTTCTATCTATCTATCTATCTATCTATCTATCTATCTATCTATCTATCTATCTATCTATCTATCTATCTATCTATCTATCTATGATAACCTAAGAGCTCACTGTTCAGCTTGTTTTTACAAATATTTCAGAATATTATAACCAGTATTATAGAAATGGTGGACGAGCAAAAGAGGTACTGATTGTTTATTCCACTCAACAGTCCAACAAGTTCTGAAAATAATATCTCTCAACATCATAGGACACTGGCTGTTGAAACGTTAAATAGGGCTTCTTTCAACAATAACACCGATTACACAATTTTGCAGGCAAAATGCACACGCATTTAAAATTGACACAAGCAAATGAATATTAGTGTGTGAACATGTCCTGTAGTAGTTACGAACCTTCTATGAAAACGAGTCTGCTCAGCTGGACCTCAAGCCTTGTCTTCTGCATGTAAACATAGTGAGTTCGTTTAAAGTCCCTGAAGTAGTTACCCTTGAAACAAAAATAGATCAACATGAATGAATGAACAAATAATATATGAAAGAAAAGTAGCAACCCAAGAGCTCACAATTCAGCTTTTCACAGATTCATTTTAGAAAAATATATTCAATAATGTGAATATGGTGGCAATAGAGGAAACAACAAGGTTTTTGTTTTTTTTTACTTTCAGTGGGTTAAATGCAAGTTACTTCGCCATTGTCAAAATATTCTTTTAATTATGTAATTTTATAAACCTCTAAGAACACTATGGTTGGAAATTAATATGTCCTCTAATAGTTAAGAGGTTTTAAATAGTTAGAAGCTCCCCAATTTGTTCCACGCAAAAAGGTTAAAGTGAAGGTTTTAAGCAGAAAGACAAATGTGATCGCTGAGTATCAACCAATTATACCGACGAATCTAATCAGGCTCATGTTTATATTTACAGGACAACCAGCAGAGGAGACTTTGTGTTTTGTGCAGATCGACTGGTAAGATCATGACCTAATTACTGCATGCTGTAAGTGTGTGTACGTACATTTATATAATACGTACCACTTTGTTTTGTGTTCAACAACAGATCAGACTAGTAGTCGAGGAGGGCTTAAATCAGCTCCCCTACTCAGAGTGCACTGTTACGACACCAACAGGTGAGGATTTCTCTCCAATTACAAAGTCAATGTTAAGATTTAAAGAACAAGGTTAGAAAAAGACTGAGCTCTGACTCATTTAAATGCATAGATACATTGCACGGTTTCCGTCCTTCAGCAATTTACCTTCAGCGTAAGATATGACTCAGTGGGCTTATTCAGAAGACCTGCATTTGTGACTGTTCCTGCTTCTTTTTTTCCCCTCAGGGTACAAGTATGAAGGTGTCAAGTTTGAAAGAGGCAACTGTGGAGTCAGCATTATGAGGAGCGGTACGTTAAACCTGCTGTAGCACAGTTTTCAAATTAGAGTCTCTCTTTTGTAAGGGCATGTAATGAGTCCTCTATGCCTATGTGACTTGCCAGCTGTACTAATGCTGCACATTCTGTTCTGCTCTTATTCAGCAGGTCAAGCTGTCATGTACACTGGATCAAATTTTCTTTTTATAGGCAGTCAGATCTTTACTCTGTGAAACCAGTTGATTATTTGAATACTAAATTATGCAGTAGAATTGGGTTATGTGGGATGTTTGAGACAGACACATCTCTGTACTTTTACAGAGCATCGTCGCAGTTTTCTGCTGACTGCGATGCCTTAAGCAGAAAACACAACTAGAAGTGACACTCACTCGTTTTCTATCCTTTCAGATTAATGAGACTATTATCATAGTCTTACGCATATCTGTATTATCATTTTATGACAGTAATGCTAGGTCAGAAAAACGAAAAAATGTAGGCCTGTCAGACGCGCAGTATTATTCAAATGCTACATCTTAAAGGCAGCACACATCAGCAGAGCATGATGCAAGTCAAAACAAATGCTCCCATTGCTTTCCACACAGCGGTCACATCTTGACACACATCCCTTGGGTTGTCGCTCAACGTGTCGAGATGCAGCCCTGTAAAGATCCGCACATCTAGGCTACTGTAACTTTTACACTGTCTCCTGTCTGTATGGAGATCCATTCTATGGGTGTAAAATAAAGCAATGCTGCACAATATGGACAAATTTGTTCTGTGGGACTGCAGGTAGTTCTCACTTTAGTACAGGTGGTGGAGAATTAATACAGCACTGTTGGGATTTTGATTTAAAGCAGTGTAAAGTATATACAGTATGTATATTAAAAAAATACTTTTACTAGCTAATACTTTTTTTTAAAACACTTGTCACCCAGCCATACTGCATATCTGTAGAGTGCATCGCTGCGTGGTCCTTTGCACACACAGTTTACTTTGTGTTCACAGACCTACAGAATTTATTGTACTCACATGATAATCATGAATGTTGCTAATTCTGTCTACTTGATGGGGCAATGTCAAAAATAGTAGATTTGGCACATGGGTTTATCAGGAGTGTATTTCTACACACAAACTGCAAATTTATTGAAACAGACCACCATTCAACCCCTGTTGTGTTCTGTGTGTTTTCCCACAGGTGAGGCCATGGAGCAGGGTCTCCGGGACTGCTGCCGCTCCATCCGCATCGGTAAGATCCTCATCCAGAGCGATGAGGAGACACAGAAAGCCAAGGTGTACTATGCCAAGTTCCCCCCAGATGTGTACAGAAGAAAAGTGCTGCTCATGTACCCAATTCTCAGTAAGTAACAGAGGGCTGAGAACGGTTTGTCTTACTGATGACTGCACTTTTTTATCCCCACCCTCAGTCGCACGTAAATGTCAAGAGATGTCCAATTTTGTGCAAATGTAAAAACAGTTTTATGTATTTATTCATTTTGAAAAATCTCCCTTGAGTTGACCTTCACCACCAAGTCTGCATTTCCACATCATACAGGCCCATTCACACTGCTCTGATAATTATAGCTCTCATGGGGGAAATTATACAGTGCCTGGGAGATAGCCACCATGCTGCTGAATAGCATAATGAGGGCCAACAAAAATAGTATCTTAATAGCCCTGGTTTTCCAATGTCACAAAGCAGCATTTTTCTGTTCTCAGTTTTTGAAAATATGCGATGGTGACCAAGCTACTGTAGGCTGAAGGTATATTTTATTGTCAGAATGATGGAGCACATGGTTTAATTGATGCATGCTAACAGGGTGAGAAATTAAAGCCTGCCAAGTGCCCAGACTCATGGGCAGATCAATCAGCATGTAGCGGCGTGCCTTTTTGAGATGCTACCGTAATCAGTCATATATATATATACATTTTTAAAAATGCAATTATGTGATAGAATTGTTTTATAATTGATCTGTCGTAAACACGATTCAGCAAGTTTTCAAGTAACACAGTTTTTATTTTTTGTAAACGAGGTGACATTGTACGTAGAGGAATGCGAATCGAACATCTAACCTTAAGTTTTCTGTGTCTGCAGGTACAGGGAACACTGTGATTGAGGCGGTGAGAGTGCTGATAGAGCACGGAGTCCAGCCCAGACATATTATCCTACTCAGCCTCTTCTCCACGCCTCATGGTATACCACCCAGCTTAGTGCAACTGTACTTTACTTTTGTTGTGTCATTGTCTTGTGTCTGATGAGCACAGCAGCTGTTCACACTCGCTGCTGATCTGATGTCTTGCTCATCAGTTCAACCAACAATGGTTTTAGAAAATAGGCTTGTCCCAGAAAAGTCCCAATTTAAGGATTTCAAAGTAATTTTAGAAGCTATTGGGTAATTTCTGTAATAGTTTTCTCTTCATTAACTACTGGACAGATTGCGGTGACATTTATTGCGGATATTCGTGGCTTCACAGAGAAGGATTTCTAATAATTTCAACCCACTGGACATTTCTTCCACTTAAACACAAGAAATATTTCAATCTGAAAAGCTTGCCATAAAATGTACCCAGTCTTTTAATTCTCTGCAGTGGGTGAAGCCTTTAAAGTCCATTTCTGTTTATTTATGCAAAGTGGCAGTGTATACAGCTTATTGCCTACCAGTGATAACTTACACTGCAGTGAAGGCTATAATGTCAGCAAGACTTGAAACAGCCAGCTGTTCATTACCAGTGTTTCCTTACATATATAAAAAAGCTACAGTCAGTGTTTTCACATTAACCTTGCATCTAATTAAAATGTGAAAAAGTGACAGTGTAAACGGAGTTGCCAGTCGTAATAAACCCACAGGGAATTGTCACATGAATCTGCAACTCCCCCTTCTGTTTTACGGAGCTTTATAGTGAGGCTGAGCTCTTTGTTTAGCTGTGCAGTCCACAATTCTGCTGTTTTGGTTCACTCTTGCTGCTCCTATAACACTTTGAGTCACAGAAGACAGCGGCTTTCAACAACAACAAAAAAGCACTTAAACCCCACTGTACTCTACTTGCTCGGCACAAAACAACAGACAGATTAAGTAGCAACTAGAGACTAGCTGGTGAACACAGTGGAGCATAAAGAGGTAGATATTTCCCTCAGGGGTTGGTAGAGGCAGAAAACAGAGCTAAAATAGAGTCAACAGTTGAACCAACTCCAAATAAATGCTGAATGTGTAAATAAGCTGCTGCTCGCCAATAAGTTTTCCTTATCAACTTAAAAGGTTGTCAGTGTTGTGTTCACAACTAGTTTCTGAAGCCAGAGGCGCCTGTGTCAGATTTATGCAGCTATTTTCACCACAGTGCAGCTGATTTTAGTGGGAATTCAGCGTTTGCAGCCTCAGAAAATGATCAGATTTTGGCTGCTCGTTTCTCAAGCTGCGAGAGCTACTTTTACTCATTTGTAATCACCACAGTGATAAATTAGTATGCTTTCATTGTTTTAAAACCTAACCCAATCTGTCCCTCTCTCTTCTAGGAGCCAAATCTATAATCCAGGAGTTCCCAGATATAACCATCCTGACCACAGAGGTTCACCCAGTGGCTCCAACACATTTTGGACAGAGGTATTTTGGCACCGACTGAACGGAGGACAACCTGAGGAACATGATCGGCAAATTGTTTTGGGTATATTTTTGGTATACTTTCTTGTCTTGTATCTCATGTTCTCCTTGTTGTGCCAAATACTGCTACCTAAGTTTCCTAAACTGATACAAAATTATTAATCTAATCACTGTATTTATTGTTTTGTTGCTGTGTATACTCGTGCTATAGACAGAAAACGACACTGAATCATATGAAGAGTTTTAACTTGGATCGTTTTATTTTGCATGTTACAACAACTGATGGATCAATAAAGAATTTATATTTGTTTACAGACGGAACAGCAAAAGAAATTGTATCAGTATTTTTGGTAGTTCTGAGGTTATGAAAAAGGGAAGCACCACAATCACATACTCCAAATACAGTTCAAAAGGGACCATATGTGCTCTAGCAATATTGAACTCCTGTCTGCCAACCGGGTGTAATTTGTCATCTTCTCATGCTATAAATATCCTACTATTTGATAAAAGCACATTGCTTCGATAGTTTCTTAAGTGTCACTTTATGGAGCAAAATATACAGACACTGCCTGCAGCAGGTATGAACCAAACTCAATACACAGGAAAAAAGCTGGACAATAGAACAATAAATAGACACAAGACTACATGAAACAATCAACACCCACATCTTTCCTAATGTTTGTATACATGCTTTCAAACACCAAATCATATCTCAGATAAAACGTACAGATTGAATCAATAAATGAACAGAAGTATCTCTCAGACATGAGCAGCATTCGATTTGGCTAACCCAACATAGAAAAACAGATCCCATGAAGCAAGTTAAAGTGTCAAGATCAAACAGCATCAATGTTTGACAAAGGCCCAACTTTTTACTCGTACTATTAATGGGTGTACTCAACAAGAGAATTAGGTTTCAACTAAGTACACTGGCTAATTACACAAGTCAATAAACAGTCTCGATAAGGATAATCCATTACATTAGTATTATAAATTTAAAAATGCATAAACACAGGTACAAAAAAAAAATATCAGAACATCATATTGCCGAAGACCACTGTCCTCTACCAACCGGTGGATGAGGATCAGTCGTTTTATATATATGTACAGTCATCTGGATGTCTAAAAAGATCAAAAATGGAAAGAGACATAGAAGAACCTATGTCCTCCCCTATGCATGATTTTCGGCCTATGACGAAAGCTGTTCTTTATTACCCTGCATCCACACTTAAGTGTTGTCTTAGGAGGGATAGCTGATATAGAAAACAAGATCGTGATAATTATTTTAAAAATGTCTTATCACAGTATGTCTCATACGCTCACCCCAGACTTAAACATCAAACTCATCACTGCATTTTTTCAAAATAGCAATATAGCCAACAGTCATGATATACAGTATATTCAGGATATGAGTCCACTGAAAATAATAAACATTTCATTAAATTTGCCATAATCTCAGATGTTAAATATAATAAGCTGTATTTGTGAATGCTACTTTTGTCTGTTACTGTTACCAGTCTGATCAGACATTAGTAGTGGCATTCCAACTGCTACAGGGATGCTAAAATACTCTATAAAAGCGTAACATGATAGGTTCTTTCATAAATAAGTGCCCAAAATATTGGCACAGTGTACTCACAAGCAGAATGATGAGCAGAAGGATACATTCTTAGGAGAAAACTGACTCCCAAAACAAAGGAATATTTATAATAATAAGGCGCAGGTCAAGTTAGGTGTTCTTATGTTCAAAATCTTGTGTTTATAAGCTGCAAAAATCCAAACTGGTAGAGGCCAGACACCTGTATCACTAAACAATTTAATCTACAAACTCTTGAAAACTACAAGAGACCTTTGGAGCCTTTAGATACGACTCTGTACAGATCAAGCTCTAAGGTGCAACACTGTAAACTCAACCCAACTCTGAAACAGAGGCATATAAAATAGCACAGTGCCAGACAGAAGCCTCCCAAAAGCAACATTAGTAATAATCCCACAAAGGCCAGTGCCTTCACCGTGATCAACAGCTAGAGGCAAATATATGACCCACAGTAAATAACAGTAGCTTTTTATATGTGAGGTAATATTTGACAATGTGTTGTGTTTTTTTTTGTTTTTTTTTCCAAATAAAACTGATGCTGTTGTTTATCCATCTGTGAGAGGAGAGATGATGCTGCCACCGGTCATCCAATGAGTTCCTGTTTTCATCATTATGTAAAACACCAGGGTAAAATTGGCAATGACAGTCCAAATGCAGGTTTCAATCCACCCATTTGGCCCTCTTCAGTGTGTCCGAACATCCACATGATTTGGAATGCATTTACCTCGTGGTACACAGTGTGTGTATGTGTGTGTGTGTGTCTGAGATACAAGTCTTCATCATCCTTTGTACCAGTGTAAATTATTCCTCCATCTCTATGGTAACAGAGGGGTCTTGGTCCTCAACTGGAGTAAAAGAAACAACATATCAGCTTACAAATGCATCATTTTTTTTCAGTGGTTTCATTGCAACAGATGTAGCTCATAATTAACAGCGTGTTTCATACGACCACCAGGTGGTAGTAGAATATTATGGTTGGAGTCCAACCGCAGCAACAGCAGTCGCACAGGGGGAGACTGATGCCTACAGATCATTGAAATTTAACAAAAACTGTACAAATCTGCAGTTTGGCGTGATTATGTGTAACAAAGACAGTGCACGGTCACATCCCATTGACCTTTTTAAAGCCAAGGTTGCAAAGTGTGTCCTCCTGCGGAAGAGCTTGTTGTGTAGTGGTAGTTCACTTTCTACAAGATATTGTTTTTTATGTTTACACGTAAAGCTTCCAAAACTGAACAATGGAAAGTTTTGCATCTTTCAATGGATCCAGGTAAGTCACATGTAATGAAGCATTTTCAGACCCGTGTTAGCAAATTATTTTACCATAAAATTGGTGAAAGCAGCAGCAACTGATGCTTGGAGAATTTTTTTTTTGCTTACAAAGGCTTTAAATCAAGCAATTAAATCTGAATTAATCTCAACCAATAAAGACGTGACTTGTAGAGGAATGCAATTTAAAAACAGGCAATCAGATAAAGACATTCATTGATACTGTTTTTGCAAACTTTGGGCAGACATTCGCTATAAAAGAACAGCTACAGTCAGTAGATAACTGCGTTCATTGTCTCTGGTACAATCTTTATTTAAGTTTCTAGCTTCTTCACAAATAATAGCAGTAGAAGTAATTCAAGAGATGAAAATTACCCCCTCAAAAAAACAAAACAGTAGTTACTCATATAAAAGGCTTTTGGGAAAGAGCTACACACAATTCATCTCTAAAGATGTTTTTTGGAAACCACAAGAGCCAATAAATCTGAAAGAAAAAAGTTTGTACTTGTGCCACCAGTCTCACCTACAGAAGACTGTGGTGAATATGATGTGCTCTGTACTGCAGTGAAACACTACAACGGTTATATTTACTAAGACCATTTATTTTACTTGAATATGAAATATATTTGTAATTCAAAATGAGAGTGTTTGTATGTATAAATGTGGCAAAACTTAAGTAAACTCACCCAAGCTCCCTTCTTCAGACCCATCATCTGACTCATCCCACATGTCCTCATTAGCTAATAAGGGATTCCGGGATTCAGAACTCCGATTCTTCAAAGGGAAGTAGTGGCCGTTCCCTTGGCTGACACGTGCAAAGTGCAAAAGGAGATAGAAGCTAGTTAAAGATCCAACTACTAAGTTCAAGACACTGATTCCATCCCCTACTCAACATTTTGTTAGATGGCTCCATTAGTTCTACATGTAAAGCCATTCTGCAGTCAGTCAACATCACACTGTGAATCTCATCAACGTCGCTTATATTTTGATCAGTCAGTTTACTATTTTCATTACGAAACGCTGTATGTTATTGTTCTCTTCTTTTGTATTTTGAATGTTATTTTTTTTTGGCCTTTTTATGCCTTTATTCCAGACGTGAGTGAAGAGAGACATGTAAAGTAGAAAGGGAGAAGAGTGGGGGAAGGACATGCAGCAAATCCGCCATGGGTCGGACTCAATCCAGCTGTGTCGGGACTTTCAGCTCTTGTACATGGGCAGCCCTGGTTTTATATTTCAATTCTGTGTTTATTGCAAAACACAAAACTGATTTTGTAGCACAAAGACATATGTGCAGAGGTGCACAATGCCATCAGTTACAAACCCGCTGTATCTCAACAGCAAACTCACCTTGTAAATACTGGAATGAACCACAGTCTTCTCTCCTCCCCAAATACCTGCTGCAGGTTTTTGCGTATGCCGACATTGAAGCCGTTTCTGTCGGGTCCACTGACAAACACTGGAGCTGAGAAGGCCTCTAGAAAAGGTCAGAATATATTTTCATGCTTAAAATTCTTCACACATGATCTTACAACCAACCTAAATTCATAAATCTAAGAAGGTCCAAACACATCCTCTATTTATGAAATAAGGGAGAGCAGATTCATAACAGGAATCTCCAGACAATTTCTCAGTAAATATGTGAACTCTCACCTAAAGTGGATCTGTTCTTGGCCACCAACCAGCAATGATAGCCAAAGAGGAACATGAGACTGACAAAGAACATGAGCGCCACAAACATGAGGAAGAGGACATGGAACTTTGCGGGCCCATTTGGCAAATCCCCCTGAGAGAGAGAGAGAGAAACATTAGAACTAGAAACCTGAGAAAAAAGGGGGCTTTAAGCCCTAACCTATGACAGACAGTTCAGTTCTCTGTTCTTTTGGAAATCCAATAGTGCTGACTTTAAGTAACTCAAACCGTCAGTATTACGACATTATTAAATGATGAACATGATTGGCAAACATGAATAAGAACACTCACCACCCAGAATTTGAGGAAATACTGAAAGACGGTTGCTGCAATAAATACGCAGTACAGCATAGAGTAGGAGAGGAACAGAAGGAAGAACTTGTAGTTGGAGAAACCAACACAGTTGTTCACCCTAAAAGAAGAAGAAATGCTGGTGTCAGAACACAAAGAATACATCAATCTATTCTAGCATAGAGCCATATGTTAAGTTACAACTTACCAGGGACAGTGATGGTCCATCTTCAAGACACACCTTAAAAGGAAAAACATTATATCTACATCATTTTTGAAAGAATGACAGCAATGTAAAGGCAGTAAATACCATAATAATGACAATAATTTCTTCCATTATCAAACTCTTATTTCAGTTTGCCTTACAGACCAACTGTTGTTACAGCATTCTTTACATGCATTCTGAAATCTATCTGCTAATTTCTTTTGCTAATCCACTGCACTGACTGGTCATTAGGATGTCCTTTCTAAGAGATGGCATGCCCACAAAGCAACATCCGCTAATTATCACAACAGTCCTTGGCCAACAAATATCTCCTTGCCTAAGGCGATCTCTCTAGATGAATGGATTGGGGAGGAAAGAGTGGCTTACGTTTCACAAACCGAGCAGTGGTGACAGCGGTCAGGCTTCAGTACCTGGCAGCGGTCGCAGAACCTGATAGCTGGAGACAAGAGGATGGCTAGTTGAATGAACGACATTTGAGCTGAGCTTACCCTTCACATACTTCCTGCAGGATAGAACTTACTCTTAGCAATCAGCACTAATGAAAGAGAATACATTGGCTGATTACTCTGGATGAGGATGCTCAGGAGAGCACGCAAAGCTAATTGCCCTAACCTACTTGCTTTCACCCAACACAGATTATGTGTGAGATGACGGGCTGTTGCTAATGTAGTTGCCTTGTTATCCCAGTGGCTTAGATATGTGGAAAATGAATAAATAATACAGCATATTTAACTGGACCACTTACCTCCAGATTGAGCTCGAGTGAAAATAGGAAGTTTCTTTGCAATCTCAACCAGGATTTGCTTCTGAGCATCTGGCCGCTCCTCAAACTCATATCTTTGCTTGTCTGAATATGACAGCTGAAACTAAAGCAACAAAACACACCAGATTGTTTTGCATACCACAGACTCAATACATGTAAATAAATAACATTATATTCAGCCTAGTGTTCAGGCTACCTTTTTGCAAGGTGTTGCAGGAGGAGTAAATATGGACTTCCAGTAGGTCCAGGAGAACATCACAAAGCAAACATGAAACACCAACAGATAGGCCACTGCAAGCACAAAACCAGTCACAATAATATACAAAACAACCGTCACATGAACTAAATGCATAGTTTAGCAATTCACACTGCTTGTAGCACAGCAATGAGAGGGTCACTCACCTTTTTCCAATGAATTGCTGAGTGTAACTGTTAAAAAAGAACATGACGTTAGTTAAAGTGACAAACTGAGTGCCAGAGAATAGCAACAGTGTTTCTGCTAACACTAGCTTGATGTGTAATGAGAGAAACAACATTTACCGGCTAACACGACTAGCCAGATGGTAGGGTTGTAGTTAGCTAAGAGCAACAACAGCACACTTGTTTTTTGAGTGAAACCAGACTTAACGAAGGCATCTTAATGACAATGACACATTAAACTACATGTAACACTAGCTTATTGTACGTTAACCAAATTGAAGCACACACCCTGAGCCACTTCCGCGTAGTTTGCTAGCTGCTGCTGTCTATATCGTTATTTTTGTCAACACTGCTGTGCGCTAATCTGCGATGTCTGAGCTGAAACGGTCAAAATCACAACAACCGATCACAGTCTGTCGTACTTACAAAGACATAGCTCAAAGACGTAAGCGTAGTATGACCACAACACAACGGCGGTTATAATAAGAACAGGTATCCAGGAGAAAACCCTTTGACAGCATCTCAAACCTCTGGAGAGAGCCATATTCATCTACCCTCCGCTCTCATCTGCGCTCCGCTACTATTCCTGGGATTTATCCATCAGTGACATCGGGGAGCGATTCACTGCTCTGAAATTACCAGACTAGTGGATTTGACCAGCTAAACTCCTTTTTTTTTTCTTTTTTTTTTTTAATCCTAAAGTATTGTACTTTTTTTTCAGTCGATTCACCAGAAGTAAGCATATAAAAGGCAGAATTTTACGAAAACCATGAACTGCCGCTTCTTTAGCAAAATGAACTATTAGAAATTTCTATCAACCAATCAAATCTCGCTTGATTTGATTGACACTGTACATAATAATGTATTTATATAAAATTTCGAACAACATTTCTGCAATCAGACGTATTCCTCTGAAAAAAGAAACCCATAAGTATAATGATAAAATATAATGAAAAATATATCTAATTAAATGTTAAATGTATATATTGGTTTCAGGGCCCTGGTATTTTGGAGACATAAATAGGTTTATTAGTATTGTGTGTTTTTCCAGCTATGACAAGTCAAAATGTCATTTATATATATATATCTTTTTTAGAAACAAACAAACCAAAGATGTGAAAAAAAAACAAGTATCAAGCTTCAAAAATGAAATACAGTGTTCCTATCTGCCTTCTCAATGGTTGTTTTTTTTTATATTTCTGCCTATATTGAAATGTGAGCGCTGACAAGAAATGAGAGGAGAGCGTTAAAGGAAAAACCTAAACCCTTGACCTCTAAAGTAAGGCAATCCTGTGACTTTCTTATGCTCTGTGGGGCTTTGTGCTGACACAGTTTGCCACGGTTTGATCACCTTTATCCAATGATGAAACATTTCTGTCTTGTTGGAATCGATGGCTTTCAGGATGACTGTGTCCACTTAATTAGAACATGATCAGAATGGCCTGATGAGCATGAAAACTTTGGGAATTATATGCCATGACCTTTACAGTTGTCAGAAATCATCCCTACTTAACACCAATAGAAGATTTTTTGACTGACATGTTAAACATTACTCTCCATCACAATCGTAAAAACACCAAATGAGGGAATATCTTTTATAAGAATGGTGTTCATCCCTCCAGTAGAGTTCCAGAGCCCTGGAGAATTAATGCTAAGAAGCACTGAAGCTGATCTGGTGGCACGTTGCAGCCTAACACCGTACTGACACACTATATGTTGTTTTTCACTGGAATTGTCCCCCTTCTGTAGGTCCCCAGCTGGACCCCACCTGGGGAATAATTTAACATGACCATCGTACTTGTTCCAATTAAGTGCTCTTGTTTACAACTGTGTGCTTCATTTGTAGGCTACAGAACAGCTGTATATTTGTCAAAATAACTGCAGGCCACACACATTCAAAGAAGAAATCACCAAATTGTTTTGACCTCCTGTGAGCAAAAATGCAGCAGCATTGTTTGAAGATAAGCGGCGCCTGCTGCTGCAGTTCATTAGCGTTTAACATACAGAATAATGTTCACCCTTTCCACTAAACAACACTCAGTGAATTACATCATCTTGGGCTGTTTCTTGTTAATGTAATAATTTTGCACTGAATTACAGTGCTGCTTTCCCCCCTTTCCCGACTTCTCTGTTGAATAAAGGCTTAAAATGCTTAAGAAAAAAATACTTTTGGTTGTGTGATGGTAATATGATGCAACATAGTGTATATGATTTCACCTGAACTGGCAACGGATGTAAGTTTCAAACTTTATTGTTACCCGTGTTGCATGCGTGTAGACTTAGCACATATGTGTGACCTGAGGGCCTTTTTCACTGTGTCATATTAATATGTAGTGAGCTCAAGCTAAACTAAGATAAAAAGCAGTACATGGTCATGTATTTCTAGAGTAACTTTATTCCAGAAAAGGCATGTTAAATAACACTAATACTGAAAGTGGGAACACATGCTTTTGATAAGAATATGTGCAACATCAAATACTGTACAAAAGAGTAACTCATCTTGTACAAGCTGCTTCCGCTCCCCCTGCTTGCCTCAGTGTGAGGCCATTTGCTCTAAAAGTGGCCTCCTGTCACACCACTGAGGTATGAAGTGGACGCTGTAGGTGTTTAATGTATCAGCTCCTCACAGAGGAGGTGAAACGATTGTGTCTCCAGGGTGTTGGGTGCAACCCCATGACAGCCAACCTTTTCACTCCTTTGTTTATGCTCTTGGCCTCTCCCGTGTTGACACTGATCCCCCTTAACACCAGTGCTGGTGATGCTTAAGGAACAATTGATGACATGTAGTGCGACAAAGCCTGAGACTCATCCAGTTAGCTGCGATTCCTTCTGCTCAGTGGCACTGTGCTAACTTGTATAGGAGGTGCAGGAGTGTGGTGTCTCCAGCTGCTTACTCTAGACAGTGAAGTCAGGTGTCTTGCTTTGTTAGAAATTATGAACAGCTCCTTCATCTGACAGATGATTCCCTTTCACTATTTGACTTCTCTGCCAGATTCTTGCAATCACCACAGAAATAGAGGAGGAATGCATATACATTCATGGCCGTTGAATTTGCAGCTGTGAGGGTGAAAAGGCAGTGGATGGTTTGGAGCCGGAGAAAGTACTGTAGCCAATCTGATTGTTACACTACTTTGAAAAGCGTGAAGGACGAGAAAATGAGTCTTTTAGATGATAAAATAATCTTTTTCAGGACTGCACTGCTGTTTCTCTGTTTTAGCATCTTGTCTGTTGTTTGGGGTTACAAAGAATAGAGTGAAAGAACTCCATTAGGCTCAAATTAAGGCAAACCAAATTTTATCCTCACTTAAAAGCAAAGTTGAAAACACTCAAGCATATTTTTACCCCCCTAGTGTCCTTCTGATTTCACCTTGAATTGATTTCATCATTTTTGTTCTGCACTTTGCAGGAGTCCCCAACGGGAGGCACTGTGAGACCATTTTAAAACTATTACCACCACAGAGCAGCTCACAACACACCTTTGCACTTATTGCACTTTGTAGAGTCTCGTATTTGTATGTCATCAAATGTTAGTTTAACTCATTAGCAGTGCTCATCCTGCTCTGCAAGTTCTGATACCTGCATCAAAGGAGATCAAGGCCGTGTAATGAATGAGTGTGTGTGAACATCAAGGTATCCAATTATACTAGTAATTAGACTTGTTTGAACATAGACTCGTGTTTTTCTGGCTCGCAGCCATCCTTGTGAGGTAAGTAAAAGCCCTGCAGGAGCAAACTGAGCTTATGCCTGGAAGACCAAGTCTGCTGATGTCACTATCACCACTGATCTCTGTTAATGAGCGTGCGACCCTCCTCCTCATCCTCCCTCCTCCTCCTCCTCCTCCATCCCTTCAGAGAGATGCTGCTCCATCCGTAAACTCCTTTTGTTCTCAAGATTTATGGAATGCCGTCATCTTCTGACGTGGCCGCTCAACACAATGCGTAACAGCCAGTGTAATTGTCTCCCCATTACTGAATGCTGTGAAACTTTTCATCATGTCATGGGACCCCAGGGTTACTGGAGCATTTAAGCGTGGACTCTAACAGCCCAGCAGGACTGTTGATCACCGGCTGCGTTGAGAAGGCTTTGTGTGCTTCTCAGTACCACCTGCTTTCCCCCCCTATTTTACGTAATGCAGACTCGCTCACTGCAATGCCTTCTGGGATATGGGTGTGAGGTGAGCTGCACCCAACGCTGACCTCCTCTCTTCCATCACACGTGTTCCCCCCCTCTCTTTTTTCGAAGGCCCCACTCCTTTTCCCCGATATCTTCTCCCACTTCAACACAGTCCTTCCTCTGGCTCTCCATCCAGCTCCTGCTCCCTCTTTCTCTCTCTGCCCCCCCACCACCACCACCACCCTGCCTTCCTCTCTCTCTTCAGGCAACAGTGTCGGCAGCCGGGCGATGACAGCTCCTCTCTCATTCAACCGCTCACTGGAGGCAGGGAGCGGCCATCCATCCATCAGCACGGCAGCAAACCCCATCCACTACAAAGTCATTGTGACTAGCAAAATAGTAACGGCCTTTTAATCAAAACATTTACCCCTGTGTAAAAGTAAAACACAAGCAGCTCGTATCAGCAGGTTGAGGCAGACTCCTCGCCTTAGAGATGTGTGCGAGCAGATCGTCTTGGAGGTGCATTCCTTGCCGCCCTGGTGGTAGTCTACATAAACAGACAGTAGAGGTTGGAGGAGAGCCCGTTTGGGGAGAAGTCATGCGTGGCTGCAGGAAAGTGCGAAAGGACCACAGTTTACAATGAAGCACCATGCAGGCTTATTAAGTGGCGAGAGGAGCACAATGGCTGACACAATCCAGTGTTATTTGAGTTTGCTCTTGAGCTGCTGCTCACTGTTATGCCTTGAAGATGAAGTGGCACTTAGAGTGTGCATTTCATTTGACCCCTGAGACTCTCATGTCATGCAGTTGTGCTCTGCAGTCACGGCTGATTCAGGGAATGCTGATGATGCTAAGCACTTGGGAGGGTGATTCATTTGGGAGGTGTGCGCGCATGTGTGTGTGTGTGTGTGTGTATGTGTGTGTTTTCCATGTGTGTAGGAGCAGCGGAGCCCGTGCATGTATGTGTGTGAGGAAAAGGAATGGTGGTATTATTTGTCTCTTGTGTGTGCAGACTTGATGTCTGACTGTGTTTTTTGCAACACTACAAGATGATGCCGTATTGAATTTGATAGGATTTCCATTTCATTCCCTGCATGCTTTAGTGTCTGGACGGGGAATTCATCATGTGTGCATCCGTTTGAAGTCAGTATGGAGCACATATTGGAAAGTCTGCATTCATCTTAACATATTGTCATTGGTATACGTCCAGGTGATCAAAGAGTTGCTGTTTTGAGTTGCCCACATTTGCACAAAAGGTATTTGTGCAGAAATCAGGCAGGAGCACAGGAGTAATTAGAGAGACAGACCAGCACAAGAAAACACAGCTATGACTTCACAGAACATGGTCACACACGTCATTTGCAATTTAGCTTAACACAACGCAGAAAGGGACTTAATCCGTTCCACTATTAACCTATTAACACCAATACATTGCAGTTAGAAATGTCTAGAAAGTTGTTTTGATGCATTATGCATGTATGAATAAGTCAGGCTGGAATGAGGGGGGAATAATGCATACCGTTTCTGCATTTTTACGTCATACAGCCAAATGTTCTGACTCTGTGGACGATTGCAGAGCCTCAAGGTCTCGTTCTCACCTCACTGATGGACACAGCGGACTTCAGACGTCTGGAAAGCTGTTGAGTTGGTGTGACATCAGCAAACGGTACTCAGCGGAGCAGGAGAAGCCCTTAAACATGACTATAGTTCTGCCTAGCCTCTGCTCATATTCACACTTAACAGCAGAACAAACAATGACAGGGCAGGGAGGAATTGCAGACACCTCACCCAGCATGTGTGAAAATAAATCTGCTCGAGGGTGGAGACCTGTGTGTCTTCAACAATCATGGAAATTTCAGTGGCCACGCCACAAAGGAGGACTATATGCGTTTTAATAAAGGCATTTCATTACAGTGTGTGCATGTCATGCGCTCATGTGCAATTTCCATGTTTCATTGAAGACCTCCGTGGAGCTCTTTTCACTGCCAGGATTTAAACCGAAAATGTATTTCATCAGTATCATTGTTCTTGATCTCTGTGCTTGTCATCAAACAGATTAATTGCATTTTGCCAAGTGATAAAGTAACACATTGTGTTTAACCGCATGATAATATTTGGAGGAGAACATCAAAGGGAAATTGTAGCAGCTTTGTCGCTTTCAAGGGCCTTTTTGAAAGCTGAAACACTGTCTGTCTGTGTTTAAACTTAACCACCTCTTTGCCACTGAAATCTCCTCATGGAAAATCTCATGTGTAGACAACCCTTTTCTCCTCAGAGATAGTGAGAACAAAAGGCAATCCTCTTACTGAGGCTCATTTTCATCCCTTTGGGTGGACTTTCCATAAATTCAATTGATTATATCAATATGTATTATTTAGCTGAGTGTAAGGAAGTGGTTGTTAAGTGCCAATGCTGAGATACAAACAGAGAGAAAACAGAGTGGCACAATGGACACGGAGGGCAGCTGGAAAGTCTATCATCTCTCAGGTTTAGATGCTGTTTGTTTTGTATTGTTTGCCCGCCTCCAGTGTCCCCCAAGGGTGCTTATCTGTGGCGGTGGACTCTTTCCATGAAGCACAAACACAGTCACAACATACTCAATGCCACATAGAAGGAAACGGTACCAATAAATGCGACCCATCTGTGGATGTTTTGTATCTGCTCATGAACAGGCAGTGAGAACACATAACAGCAATAACCCGAACACAAATATGGGAACATCCTTTTTTCCCATACTGCCTCATAAAACAGATTACTCACTGATGGTGCAGCGGGGAATAGACTGAGGTAGACAGTAGAAGGCCTCATTGGGTTCTGATGATCCAGTCTTACTGACGCAACTACGTCAGCTTCACATGGGACCAAATCAGTCTTCTTCCACCATTGGTGTCTGTCAGTCATCCTCATGAATAAACACTGCTCTGCCTATATACACACACACAGTATGACCTGTATTTATCAGTCAGTCACTCTCAGGATTAATGATATGGAACCATTTGAGCATACATAAACTTTAAAGACTTCTTGCCTACTTTATGAAAGGCAGTAATGAAAAATCCAGGTGCTACTTGGCAATAATCAAAAAAATCTTATTTTTCGCCTCTCCTAGAATTTCGTGTTGCAGAGTTCACACTCACCTGAGGCCCCAGTTGCAAAAAGACGGAGGTTAGCTCAAGTGTCAGCGTTCTGGTACCAGATGTGCACACTCCAATCAGAGCCAGATCATGCAAACAACTGAGCTCTGACAGAGTACTAATGTGGCATAAAGAAAATGTGGGTGACAACAGCTCATCTGTCTCCTGCAACAGCAGCGTACAGTAATTTATGAGCACCCCATTTGAACCATACACAAATGAATGCTTTCCAAGATTACATGCTCATAAATATTCTGATGACTGCCTTGAGTAAAGAGGTGACCCCATCTATGACAGTAATTTACATTTCAAAGGTTGCAAAAACACTTAAATGACTTGGGTTTTTTCTTTCTTTCTTTTCCTTTCCCCTCTGAAAATTTGAGTTTGAGTTGACTGTTTTCCCAGTCCTGCATGGAAAGGGTCTGGAGTTATCATCGTGCAGGAGATTCCAGAGCAGGTACTTAAGGGAATCTGTTTCCATGCTCCAATTTAACATACGGGGGCAGAGAGTCAGAGAGGCTGAGGGTGGAATAAATAGAACAGAGGGAGACGATTGTGGGAGGGAGAGAGAGAGAAAAGATGGCTGAGGAGTAATGAGAGCGAGGAGCAGACAGGAGGGTAAACAAAGCATAGGTAAAGGAGATTAAGAAGATACATGAATGTGGGCGTGCTGACAATGAAAGATCCAGGTACAAGCAGCAAATCGAAAGCATATGGGGATGGAGGGGGGAGCTTACTGATTTAGTAATGCAGTCCGAGCTCCCAGCACAGACAGAGAAGGCAGCCAAAGGTGGCACGGTTACTGAGTTGTAAACGACATTAAGTAATCCCAACCTTTGCATTTAAAGCCTCCTGGCGTATCCACTAACGTGTCTCATGGTCCGTGTTACCAAAACAAACTGGGTGACCGTGTTTTGTTCTGTTTTGTGAGGAATGTAACAGATGCAGACTGGAGCCGCAGGGGGCTGGTTAGTAGTCATAGCACATGTTGTTGACCTTGTCTGCACCCCCAAGAAACCTGGACCGGTCGCTGTATCTGATACATACATGCCTTTGAAGTGCAGACAGACGGACAGACAGACAGGCAAGAATACAAACAGGGCACATGTGCCATTTCAAATCACTGCCTGTGCCAGCAGGAGCACTTCATTAGCGTACTTGCTTTTAAAAATAGAAAATAATACATAAACCATGTGTCTCGCAAGTTGTTACTCATACTGCAAAGACATTTCCTCTCAGTTTGTACAACACGGTTTCGTGCCTGAGGGTTCACACTGTGTAATCAGTCATGATGATAGAAATTTATACCAACAAAAACTTGCATGTTGCCAACAGAAACCGGTTATTGTTTAAAGTGGTGTGGTTTCTGAATTTGTGAGACTTTTTCTCTGGTAGAAAAAAAAACCCAGTGCATTCAGATAAATGGAAATGGAAATGAAAGAGTCTGCAGCCATGAAAGCAGCTCTGTGAAGTTGTATTTACAGTAGTTATAACTATATGCTACTGTCAGCTGCTGGCATGACGATGTTAAGCTGATATAACATTAACCATGTTGATGGTGATCATGTCCACTCATGTTCATGATCATATTCAGTGTGTTGGTGTTTAATGAAAAACTCTGGAAAATTCCTTAAGATTCATCCTCTGGGCACCATGAACAGCACTATTCAATAATAAATTTAAATCTAGATGAAAGTAGTGGACCAGCTATCATCTGTGTATTTACACTGTAAGAATGGCTAATAATAAAGGAAATGGTGTTTAGCAGCATGTAAGTAAAATTCTGTCTCTGGTCATTGATTAAAACCCCAAAACTCATCCATCCATCATCTATACACCACTTAGTCCTCACTAGGGTCGCGGGAAGCTGGAGTCTATCCCAGCTGACTCAGGGTGAAGGCAGGGGACACCCTGGACAGGTCGCCAATCTATCGCAGGGCTACATTTAGAGACAGACAACCAAGCACACTCACATTCACACCTACGGACAATTTAGAATCACCAATTAACCTCAACATGTTTTTGGACTGTGAGAGGAAGCCGGAGAACCCAGAGAGAACCCACGCTGCATGGGGAGAACATGCAAACTCCATGCAGACAGATCCCGGGCGTCCTAACCGGGACACGAACCGGCGACCTTCTCGCTGCAAGGCAACGGTGCTAGCCACCTTGAAGCCCCCTAAAACCTCATATTTAGATGTTTTTTTAAATTTATGATTTTACAAGAAATGAATCCCTTCCTCACTTAAAATGGCTTAGATAGAAGTGGTTGCTTCTTCTAAAACAGGTGGCTCTCTGATGTCCCTGCTTCCCTCTCCACCCACCCCTCTTTACATGCTGCAGCTCAAGCACACCAGCTCATCTTCGATTCTGATGTAAAACACACAATGGAAAGTTGTAATATTGGAGCAATTCATCCATACACATTCAAAGTAGAAACAGATTTACTGAATGCCTCGCCCTGCTGATAAACAGATGCATTAGATTTGTTATATATAAAGTCTGAATCTGTGTTCTGGAAACAGTCAACGGTTGACTGCTGCTTCAAGACGGAACCTCTCAGCCATCACATTAAATGCCTGTTTCGCTCATGATGTGTCTTCTAGCATATAAAAAGCATCATATGGACATGTTAACAAAGTTTCAAAAAAAGATTCTCTTCGGAGGGTGTCTTTAACGAGATATTTTGTCAACGTTTGTCACAAAGTATAAAAAGTATTTTGGATTTTAATGCCACAGCACCTTTTATCAGCAGGGAAAAGCTGGTTTCATTGAAGGTCTTTTCCACTGATGTATTTTATTTTAAATGCTCCATCTTTCCATTGGCAGTGTCATGTAAACCCTGGCAGCTGACTTTGCCTCCCCTGCACTGGATCCAGTGTTACAGTCCCACTGCTGTCAGGAGCCACCAGCCAGACCGACAGCTGCCTGGAGAGAGATCCTCGTGAGTCCAAACAGAACCTTAGTTGGGGTCCTTTGGGTCTCAGCATGACTGTAAATCCTCACACAGCCTGTGATGTCCAAAATGTTCCCATTGCACGCAGATATATTCACTCCCACAGACTGCCGACTTTACCTACAGTAACCCCAACGCCTACTATGGCATGCCATTCCAAAGAATTTGACAACATAAGTAATTACTGTCGAAAGAGGGCAAACACAGATTCTTCTTAATGTGTGTGATTCATTGATGGGAAACAGTAACTGAACGGATAGAAACATGTTTCCCTTGGATAGTCATGCTTAATATTATGAGCAACTGTTGTAGTCTGGCTTGGATAGATTTCAGGCTACTAAGAATGGCACTGCTGTGGTTTTGCTTCAGTTAATCTTCTGTTGATTTTTGTCATTAGTTATTGCACCAGAGATACGCTCCTGACGTGAAATACAAGCATATGTAGAGTCGAATGTAAACTCACGCTGCCGGTGGATGTTGCAGCCACAGATATGCGTTGTATATACGACAGTGTTTCCGTCTCCATGACAGCAAATTCAACTTGCCCACATGTCATCAGGTGGCTGATAATGGACACGTCTTGTAGTGATGATGTCACTACCTCCACACAAAGGAGAGCTCCAGCATTAAATAGAGTGTAGAAGAGACGTCTCATTCGCAAAAGAGCTCTGTGTTGAGTTAGGGATTAGGGGGGAATTAGAGTGCCAGTGTCACCTCCAAATAGTTCTTCCATCTTTTAAAGTCACATAAAAGTTAAATCTATGCACTTGGGCAGCGACGAGAACTCTGTTACATTGTATTTTCCATTTGGATTCAATAGCCAAGAAAAATATGGCATAACCAGCAGTGCTACATCAAAGTCTGGGGTTGCAAAGGGAGGAGAAGGGAAAGAGAAAGCGACTGAGAGGGAGGAGGGGTACGGTTCATGTTGCTCCTGTGTACCCCACTCCCTCTTCCCGCCCTCTGGCAAGAAACAGGCATGCACTACCTCAACGCACCAACGCTAAAGCTATGAGTCGGGACGGAGGCCTAACTATTTAGCCTCTGCAGCCATACACCCTTCACACTTGACACTTCTCCCTGCAGTCCCTCAGTGCATTAGCATAACAAATTTTTCCACTTGAGGTAGTTCTCTTGTAGTTCTCTTCGGCTGCGCAGGATCTTTAAGGGAACGTCTGTTTTCTCGCGGATGGATGGACGCTGATGGGACAGTCGCTGTGGTCCGTATGTGCCACAGGCTGCATCTCTGGTGTCCGGGCCTCTCATAAAGGCCCAACCACTTGTGAAAGCTCCTCTCATGTTACCTGGCTCAGAGCAGCGCTCAGTGGATCTTTAATGTTTATGATTCTTGCTTTTTTCGCACCCAGCCTAATACAAGACCGGATACTTATTCATTTTGAATCTAATCATAGTGACAGTGTTTTGATAATAAATCTGCTATAAATATTATTCTTATAGTTACAGTAAATCACATGATGCCTTGTACGTGAAAGGGGTTGCTCATAGTGATAATACCACACCCAAATCCTACAATTTATGGCTCTATGGAGTTTTCAGCATTTTTCACATTTTGTCTCTTCTGTAGTGGAACTTATATATCACCATGCTTACTGTTGTGCAGACATTAAATACAATGCTTTTTCAAATGTACACATCTAGTGGACGAAATAAGAAAAGTACGTCAACTTGGATGTAAAACATGCCATTTTTAATTCTATGTAACATTACAGGCGTGATCTGCCTGTTCATGGTCATTTATGCATGTTTGATATTTCATTCTAAAGCCTTTATCGGTCAGTGCAGATACTAACACCACTATCGTTGTGCATCTCTTGCTAAAACAGGTAGCTGTATTCAATAAGAAAATACATATTGTTTGCTGCCTGCCCAGAACTGCACAAACAGACAGATGATGCTTGCAACATTCAGGTGGACGTAGTTGAGCATTTACTAGTCAAAGAGACAGATCCTTAAAAGTTTATGGAGACCGAAAAAATAGCTAAAGAGAGCACGACTTACATTCTGGAGGTAGCTAAGAAGACATCTATAAACTTACGTTAATGTTGCCCTGTTTGCTATCATGTCATCATATCAAGTTAATCGGTGATAATGTGTCAGCGCATGTTTCTGCTCACAGTGCTCGAAAAACTGTCTGACAAAGAGTGAAAGAAGAAGACAGAATGAAGTGCAGCAGCTGTCCAGACAGCCTTGCTCAAAGGCAGAATGATTCCTTCTGTTTTGAATTTGATAGACACTCATATCGTCACCCTTCAAAGCCTTAAAATCTGCTTTGTCTGAAGCATCGGAGGACACTTACGCATGTCCTCCTAACCCAGAGTGTTCAGTGTAGACATGGCATCTTCCTCTCGCTGATGCCGTCAGCTTTGGAGTTGCACCTGTAGATGTGCCAGCCGCTGCAACCTTGACAGATAGTGATGAGACTGTGTTATTTTGTTCTTTTGGAAGGTGACGGTGGTTTCTGTGAACTCCGCTGCACACTCTACTTTGAACTCCAGTGTTTGGTCACGCTGAGGACAGCTGGGGTCAGATAATCCCCATCCCTGACGTCTGCGTTCAGCCCCTAATAGAAAACAGACACCATTAATAGCAGATTCCTGCCTGTGATTAATGATATTGATTCAGTTTTCCAAGTCTGTGTTTTTCTCCTCCTGAAATATTTCATCAGTGTTGCCATGGCCAATTAGTCTGATTGCTATGCACTGGCATCAAAGCCGGCTTTGAGAACAGGCCTGATGGGTCCTGGGCTGAGAGCTCGACATGCACAAGGACTGGAAAACAAGCATGATGTCTCTTATTAGAACCTTTCTCACATAATCAAACAAGACTTAGGGGAAATGTCAGCTATTTCAGCTATGCTTTTACGTCTGCTTTCACAAATGGTGACGAGGACCAGTATCTACCCTAAACAGCCACCAGGGGGTTGCAATAGGTGAGAGCTGCCTGATGCACAGACGCAGTGGTAAAGAGATGAGAGGACTGCGAATACACATGCCATGATAAATCAACTTTTATTACGCAAATTCAAATGTACTATGGTTGATTGGGAGACATTATCACATGGCTGGAGAGATTAAAGCGGAAAGTGGAAATCTTTTCATAATTAAATCACTCACGAGGAAATGTCATTCAAAAAGAAAATATCATTCAACGGGGGGATTTACGGATGCAGCACCAAAAGGACAAGTGGAAACAATTAGAAGAGAACTGAGCAGGAAAAGACTGGTCAACGAACCACAAACACCTACTTCATTCTTCTTCTTTCAGCTGTTGCATTGTGTTGAGCGACTGAACCAGCTGCACCTTAGGACACCTGACACAGGTACACCCTCTCTTCCGTGAATCATTTTCCTATTCCATTCAATTTGAAATGCACCATGGAGACAAATGTTATTAAAACAAGACTCCGTGAGACATAACACGATTTGACATTTGATTGTAACCCTGATTAGGCCGTGACAAATGATTTGATTGGTCATAAGGTTTTTGCGCTTCTCACGTGCAGAGGTACAAACCCATTGCTGGTGCTTTATTTTCCACTAATTTGACATCTGTTTGCCACAAGCTGCAGTGAAGTGGATGTCATAACTAAACAAGGCAAATAAGAGTCAGGCACAAACCAGCTGCCACTTGGCTGAATGTCACATTAATGGGGTCCGTCAGAACTGTAAAAAGCATTTTTAATTTCTGTGATTAACCACAAAACAATACAGACTATGATCCAGAACAACACAGATCAGAACACAGCGTGCCTCTCTTGAGTGTTACTGGAAAACATCAAGCAGTGAGTCTTTTCACTGTGTGCTATTCTTTTAAAACAGGAAAAAAATATGAAAATGTGAATTTAATTTCAATTGTTTCGATCTTTTCTTTGAATTAATCTATTTAAAAAAAAGCTCGACATGAATATATGAAATTAGAGGGAAATAAACTTTAAAGCTGTTATGTTCAACATTTTACTATCAACAATGGATCAGATTAGTTTATGTAAAGAGAATCATCACCTGATTTTTAGGATCTTTCCGAACAGGTTTTGCTTCACTCTTTTCTCTCCAATCAGCCTCATTTCAGCTTTGAACATATTGTCAGAGAAAAACAACTGAAGTTAGCAACTAGCTGGTGAACACAAAGGAGTGTTTAACATTAAGGTGCCTAAACCTAACCGAGTAAGTCACAAAATTAAGCCAAACTAAGTGGAAAAAATGTTGTTCCTATAAGGGATACAAAGCTCAGCCTCCTGAATGAAAATCCTGTGACCTCCTCCACTCCTCTCACCTCCTTAAGAGGGTCTTTTAAAGTGGACAAACTCCAATATGTCCACCTGCATCAAATATCGGTGGAGGTGGTAACAATCTTTAAAACATCAGTATTTGATCCATGAAAATGGGAACAGGTTGATTTAATATATGGGTGCTGATGCACATATTTATCTCTTAATTGAATAATTATTGGCCTTTTTCTCTCACTAATATGTTGTTTTCCAATCCCACAATACCACAAATAAAACATGATAGTTGCATGTGTAAGCTTGAATATAGAATGCATGGAAGTGTCAAGCAAGCAGTTGAAGAGTTCATTTGCAAAAACAGATAACTCCACCTTCACAAACCTTCAGAAAACCCACTTTTCTATCGTCTACCTGAGACAAGATCATCCATCCATCCAATATCTATACACTGCTTTATCCTCACTAGGGTCACGGGGGGCTGGAGTCTATCCCAGCTGATTTAGGGTGAAGGCAGGGGACACCCTGGACAGGTCACCAGTCTATCGCAGGGCCACACTTAGAGACAGACAACCAAGCACACTTACAATCACACCTAGAGACAATTTAGAATCACCAATTAACCTCAATATGTTTTTGGACTGTGTGGGAGGAAGCCAGAGAACCCGGAGAGAACCCACGCTGCACGGGGAGAACATGCAAACTCCACGCAGATAGATCCCGGATATCCTCACCGGGACGCGAACCGGTGACCTTCTTGCTGCGAGGCAACGGTGCTAACCACCGATCCACCTTTCAGCCCGAGAGAAGATCAATCAATCTTAAGTTATCTCTATTTTTGTCATGTCATTTCTACCAAGTCAAATCCACTCAACTTCAGTTTGATTGATATTATCTCAAGCAAACAACAAAATTCTACGTTTTCTGAAAAGCTACAAAAGTTGAGTTATCCCTTTTTGCAAATGACCTCTTCAGTCGCTATTCTAATCCTGGCTGTTCAGTATGTGATGAACGTTCCTCACTCACCGCACATGTTAAGGTAGCATACTGACTGACTGCAGGGACGGTGTGATATATGTGCTGGTGCTTATAGGATGCATTAAATTAGCCTTGTTTTTGTTCCTGCTGAATTAAAATAAAGTAGTTAAATCGCGTAATGTTGCCAAAAAGCTACAATTTGTACACATCGTACAAAAAACAAGACATGCCTTGTTTGGTTTTACTTGATAAGACTTTAGAGAAACTCTCATCGCTGATTTTGCTTCTGTAATGTGCAACCAATTAAACTGAATTACCTTAGCACACGATCTGCAGCTCGTGGCAAATGATCTGTTTCTATTGGCTTTGTTGAATGAGACTGGAGAGCATGTTTGGTGTGTGAACTGAAGGGAGGGAAGAGTTACTGACATTGTTCACAGACACTTCAGGCTTTGAGAAAAGTGTTTTTTTACATGTTCATTTACATGCATGTCCCGAGGATGTTAAATTCGTTTGGAACGCAAGTGAAATCAGTTACAAATAATATGTTTTCCTTCTCGCTAATACTGCAGACAGCCAAATCCGCTCCTTCCTCCCAGAATGATCTGTGCTTTACAGCCCAAATGGCAACAGAGAGCACTTTAATGGTGCTGAAATTTGTGCAACATGTGGTTCACAAGTAACATACCAGAAACAGGAGCGGGGGCGAGGCGGAGGAGGGGGGGGAGACGGGGCGCTTCGTAAAAGCAAAATGGTGCACCGTCATGTTACAGCGGCGGCTCCCTCTGAACACGTCTCACCAAGAGCTGAGTGTTTGTTGCGCACCGTGAGCCCAAACATGCTAACGAGGCTTTATCGATTCAGTAATGACATTCTCGTCCACTCTATCTCCACAGGGTGCCCCACCCTAACTCGATCCAGATGAGCTCCATCATGTCATACTTGGAGGGGAACCAATCTTACATGACAGAAGTGGGTGGGTATTTCTGTACTTCTGATAAAAATGGGGAGAGTAGGAAAAACATTTCTAAAGGGACACTCTATTAAAGAAAAAAGCATGAGGCCTTTTCCACAGCTGTTTTGCACATTGGCCTGAGCGGAGCAGCGCGGCTGGTAATGGAGTGATAGGCAGTGTGAAGGCTCGCTCCACTGAGGGCCATTTTACGGTTTTCAGGGTGTTGAAGAAGTACACGAGCAGGACCGCACACACTCGCAGCTTGTTTCTCACACAAACACAGATGGAACGTCGAAGTGTCCGTGATTAAACATACAACATTGAAATCGTGGAAACATTTAATTTTACTTCACCCTGCTTATTTTCTTAAAAAAAACACATGAGCAGATTCATATTTTAAAATGTCCATTTTCATCACAATAATTTGTTTTTTCAATCGATGCAACTGGATTGGCGACACATCAGTTTGTTCTAACAGGTCAAAGGTCAAAAAGTTTTGTGCGAGGGCAGACTGGACTGAGTGTCTTACAGGTCGGAGACTGTCTTTAAAGACGGACAATGTGTCGCCACTTCCTGCCATTGTGCAGGGGTAAAGCCACGATATTTGCAAAATACGGGAGCTGCACTCGCTTCCTCAGCTTGACCGCCAAGAGCCAAGTGATCCCAGGAGTCGCAGCGGAAAGATGAACCAGCCAAAACCAGCCGGTAACTAGCAGCTGGAGCCAGTTTTAACATCAGAGTAACAACCTTTTAACTTGAGGCAGGACTGAAGCAGAAACAGCAGGACATCCACTTGCTGATTTAAAGATTATCCTCACAGCAACGGAGTAATGGCAACATTTGTTGTTTTGTTCTTGGGACCGTGAGTGGTAGAAGCATCCCAAGGCTTAGCTGTGGCTCAGTGTAATCCTATACATGCTCTTTATGTTTTATATATATATATATATATGTGTGTGTGTGTGTGTGTGTGTGTGTGTGTGTTTCTTCATAGTTAGATAGTTTCTGGTTGTGACAAATGAAACTTAAAAGAACAATTTAAGATCAACAAGGCTTTTTTTCAATAACCTCACTGGCTGATCTTTTTAATGTTCATATAAAAATATGTAGATTTGATGTAACTGTCTGAAAAACTCTGCGTATATGTAAAGGATTTAAAGAGATTTGTTTTTAAACGCACATCATACGTGATAGAATATAATAGCTGAGAACATGTGGAAAGACTGTGAACTTCGTTGCACTGAATTGCGGATTTAGTCCATTATCATTTTTGTATTTGGGATTTTTGGGCAGGCCAGAAATAATGGCTCAGTGACTCACTGGAGCCAGACTTACTGTGACCTTTCCCCCTAACATTGCAATGCTAAAGGCAAGACACTGGGGATGGGTCACAAGATGATTTCCAGAAATCAAGTACAATTTAAAAACTATTGGAAAAAGCATATTTTAACCACGATTTTCATACAAATGACAAAAAAATCTGCTGCTCCTACAAGCTGTGTGTTCGCTCAGGACCACAGTTAACGCATGGAGATGATTTTGACTGACGTATTTTGCAACTAGCTTATATTAGAAATAACATTGTTGTTTGTAGGCTGCTGTGTTCTTTGTGTTGTCATTATGCATGGGTTTTAAACAGGTCTATTAGTGAGTATAAATGTTACTTAACCCACTGAACCCTAAAATCAGGTTTGAATGTTATGTTAAAAAAATGCCAAAATCACCCTTTTATAAGAGCCACACACTGCAACTTCACAAATCTAAAGGTGATTCTAAATTGTCTGTTGGTGTGAATGTGAGTGTGCTTGGTTGTCTGTCTCTAAGTGTGGCCCTGTGATAGACTGGTGACCTGTCCAGGGTGACCCCTGCCTTCACCCTAAATCGGCTAGGATGGACTCCAGCTCCCCCGTGACCCTAGTGAGGATAAAGCGGTGTATAGATGATGGATGGATGGATGATGTAACATATTCATTGATTCATTTTGAACACTTCAAAACTCAGCATTGACTCTGATATATTAAAAAAAATGCTATCTGTAACACAAATTGCGTTGTTAAACAGTAGCGTATGGTCCCATTTCACTTTAAAACAATGTGTTTTGCTTGTTGCTTCTCTTACAAAAAAGTTGTTGTAGCTCTGCCCTTTTCTCCATCTGTCGCTAAATGCTAAACTGTGTTGGATTAGCATCTAGCGTGTTCACCAGATAGTTGCTTTGACATTTGATGGTAAGCAGGTAGCAAACAATCTGAAAGATGATAAACAGCTCAGTCAGGTGATTATCCTTTCAGTTCTTTTCACGTCACACATTGTCAGATGATGTATTGTTCATATAAAAATATTGATCATAGTTGCTGTATGTCCAATCTTAAAAACACTTTTTGGTCTAAAGTCAGAGAGTTAGACTTAAGCACACAGTCAAAAATGACACAATTACAACAAAACACCTCATATATACGGCTGACAATAAAGAGCGAGGTTGTTCAGGGAGCCGGCCGTTAGGACTGTCATCACTGTTCAGAGGCCTGAGCAGCAGCAGCAGGCCTCGAACAAACCGGCCTCCAAAAACCTCAGACTGCCGGTCGCGTAGACTCTTTCTGTCCACCGGTTCCCACAATTTAACTGCCTGGCATGCAAGAAAACTCGTTACACAACTGTGCACATCAAAGTTCATTTGGATCCGCGAGCCTCACGCGCACTGATTGCCTCACTCGTACATTAGAGTCAAGAGCAATACTAAAACAGGCTGTAAAATTACAATGTGACTGTAATGTTTAATGCAGTTTCTCATGTTTGCTGTGCAGTGCAAGACTTAATGTTTCCTTTCCCCACGGCCAAGCCTTATTTCAGTGCACGCTCCAATAATCACTTTGCGTTTACACTCAGCGGTGCTTTATTCCAAATACAGAAACACACTGAGAGTCATCTGTGTCACATGTAATTATGTGAGCAGATGGAGACAAATAACCAAAAGGTAAAAAAAAAAGGAAAGGAAATGGGGAAATTCATCAACAACAGCATAAAAAGGCTCAGGTTAGAGCAGCAGAGAGATGCTGACTGGCCCCAACGGTTGCAGTAAACCTCTGCTGGTACCTGATTTGGCAGCTCACATTTCTCCCTGACTGAATTAAAGCTTTGCGTGTCTCCCTCTGGCTTTTTCTTTCACACTAAGCTCACTCTCACCTTCTTTGCTCTTGTTACAAGTTGTTTTTTTGTAATTTTTAACTGCCAGACTAAAACTTCAGCAACATATGTGCTGTAGTAAAACGAACAACACTGAGAGGCCAATGCATTTGACTCACAATAAAGTTGTTCAATAATTCTTTATACTTGGAACCACTGGAGTTTTGTCCCCTTTAGGGACTAAACGGTTTCGTGTTAAGTAGAATACTAGACACTATAAGTCTTCTGTGCTGATGTGAACTGTTGTCTCACAGGGTTATGACTCTCATAACTGGATACTTCACGGATCAAAGCCTAAAGTAGCCCATTAAGACCACAGTGGATGTTTTATAAGAAAAGATAAGATGAGATAAAACTTTATTAATCCCGAAGACAATTTTTGTGCTCAAATATTGCTCAGAAAAAAACAAAATGACATCAGAAATGCAGTGTCTAGTAGATGTTAATCTCTTGGGAAATACAAAGATTGCATATAACTTTAAAATAAGGTGCCTTTTATAAAGCGGCTAGAAGTCATAAATAGTGGCTGTTGTTGCAGGCTAATACAGTTTTTACAAATTTTCATTGTACAGTTATATATTGATCAGCCACAACATTGGCGCTTGACATGGATGACACTGACCATCTTGCCACAATGTTCTCTTGGGAAATCTTGGATGTTACGTACCACTTCCATAAACAAAGTTCCACCTCCACATGGTAGCACTCCCCATCAGCAATGGCCTCCAGCAGAACAATACCACACTTCAAGAACTGCTTCAAACCAGCTCGTAGAACACAACAAAGAGTCCCAGGTGTTGACCAAACTCCTCTGACCTCAATTCGATCAAGTATCTGAAGGATGGTCCCACCTCGCAACCTACAAGACCTGAAGGATCCAGCATCCTGGTTGGATCCAGCACAGGACACCCTCAGAGAACCCACAGTTTAAACATTTAAAACAGGTTTATAAATAGACTTATTGCATTAACTACATAAGTTATTATTAAAGGAATTTTGGTAGTCGAACAGTTGATTTTGAGTGGATTCTGCTAGATTCAAGCGTTAGTTCAAAAGCACTATGTGTGCAGGAGGAGGATGTTCCTCAACCTGGCAACCAAATGGTTGTTGTTGCACACTGCTTATCATAGATCTATAAAGCATCCATGAATGATTTATTCACCATTATTAGGATTGTTGCTAACATTTGTTACAGCATTGGAAAGTATACACGATTAGAAAGTAGTACAAAAAAGTGATTTAACAGTTTGTAGATTAGCCAAAGCATTTTTAAATGGTTATAAACTCGTTTTGTCACTTTGAAGATCATAGAATCTTTAAATTACAGTAAAGTTGGAAAATATAATACCAAGTGGACATATGAGATTAACACACAGCAGGAATAATATATATTCATGGAAATGTGCCAGATCTTACTATCTGTTTTTCTTACGATCTCTCCTTTGATTTGTATTTCTCTGTTTCTTTTACACACATGAGCTCACACAACCCCAAAAAGAAAACAGCATGTATCTGACGTTTCCTTGTTATCTTTGTATTCACCTTCTAACGGAAGATTTACACAACTGTGGCTATTTAATTTGACTTCATGGTGCCTGTGGGAGCACTTAAAGTCAATTAATAGACTGAACAATAAACAGCCTCACACATATATTTAAAAAGAAGACTCCGCCAATGCCCTTAGTCAGTCCAGCACATAAAATACTTAAACAGTAGGTTGCATGAACCAGTGTGACTTCTCCTGAGTAAGTACAAAATAACAGACAATTATCTGCTGAGGTTAGATAAGGTCCAAGGATTCACTTCCAGGTCTCCCTGCTGCCAAACACTAAGACTCCATTAGTTCACACCTTGTAGTGCAATGAAACATGCTTGTGCTAGTTTTACGGGTTTTGGCCAGTGGTGCTCTGTATCCACACTGACCAGTAAAAACCTCCGAGAGCACAGTGGAAAGTCAAGGTAGTTGGCCCGTGTGTGCAATCAGACAAAGACAGTCAGGATGGGAGAGATACAGGCCCTCGCGGCTCACACAGTAATGTCACAGAGTGGAGAAATGAATCCATGGAAAAGACACATAATCCTCATTACAAAGGGTTTGGCGTCTCTTTTTATGACACATGTGACTGGCGAACAATTATGTATTCTCTAATCCCATCAACCAGTCTGCAGCCAGCCTTCTGGAGGCTTAACCTTTGCAGTTATAATGGAATCTCCCGATCAAAACAGGAACATGTCAGGTTCCTCTCTCTCTCTCTCTCTCTCTCTTTCCCACTCACACTAGCTGTCCTCATTATGTTACATGAAGCACCAGCCTGACAAATTGGCGCATGCTTAGACCAGTACGAGGGGAACAACTCGTGCATCTTTGCGAATGCACTTGAACAGGATAATAGTCGGGGTTGTCTTGCAGCTGCTTTTATTATTTTTTTGGTTTCCATGGCCGCAGATTATTTGAGACATTTCTTGTCAGAGTAATAAGACCATCTTGCTCTGTTCTTTTAAGGTGGAGGAGTGAACGAGACAGAGAGGGAAGTGTAGTGGAAAGTAAACAATAACACGCCGATGAGCTTCTCTAACTCTGCACATGACGGGAACACGTAGTATGAGCTTCTCACATAATCGCCACCAGGATGCATGAGTGTGTGCACGTGCGCGAGCCGCATTGTCTTCCAGAGTCGTAGGGGGATGGGGTTCGCTCGGTGACCCCTGCGCAGGGCTCCTCCAGCAGCCTGTCAGGGCTGGCGGCTCCTTCCCTGGGACCACTGGCTCTCTTATCCAAATTGCAGTCAAGCTTCAAAAATAAAGAGCCCCTGAGACCCATTCGCCTGAGCAGGCAAACCCTGCACCGACAATGCGTCACAAACTCCACATTGACACTTTCATGGCCGATTCTTTTTCCTCTTTGTTCACTTTTCTCTCTCTTTTCTCACACACACGCACACACACATATAAACCAGTGCTTTGACCTTTGAAGATTTTTCACAATTGTTTCCTGTCTCAGTCCCTGTTTTCTTCTTCTACATTCCCCCCCATTATAGTTTTTTTTTTTTCACTCCTCCCTGTCTGTTGTGTTGTTTTTCTGTTTTCCCCTCTTGATTTCTATGGTGACAGTGCGCTTCCCTGGAATAATGGAGGCTGGGGGATTAGGAGGCGCGAAGGCGGATGGATGGCTTTCTCATAAATAGGTAGGAAACTCCAGGAGCTGGGTGGATGGGATCAGCAGATGTGTGACATGAGCTCAGGCTCTAATTGGAGACGATTCTATCACTCAGAGGGAACCAGGAAACATTTGTACAGGAAAAAGACAGACACCCACTTGTGCAGACCTTCATATCATCTCATCTACACTGAGGGGCCACAGGAGGAACACACACACACACACACACACACAACACGTGCACTCATGTGAAAAAAATACATCCTCTGTGCTCCTACTGGTAATGACATCATCAGATGCCACTTGCAGCCTTCATCACGGCGAGTCTCCACGCTGACAGGATCCCGTCCAGCGCAGCTCCAAATGGCACGGGAACCACACACACACACACACACCGCAAAAGCCTCAAGTCAAAACACATCAAAACACTCACACACAAGAGCAGCAGAACGGGAGGTCGAACAGAAACAAGCCCAGTGTGTTTACAGTCTGATTTGACTTGTTTGGAAGACGGGTTTGGGCGACCGGTGGGATGTTTCACTGCAGCGTGCTGTAATTCCAACACAGTGTAACGAGGGAGTTCAATTTCAGCAAGTGGTTATGTCAAAGGAAATGCCAACCTCTGCGGTGCGGTACAACTGGCCTTCAGAAAGTGAGAGACGGAGCGAGCGTAGCTGCCGTGTATGTGTGTGTTTCTTAGAGAGCGTTTGTGTGTTGGAGAGCCTTAAACATCCAGTGGCTGCTGCACTCCATATTTGCCTGACCGCGGTAACCACAGGCGAGCCACAGCTAAGCCTCCAAAGCCAATTAAAATGTTATGAAGTGGAGTTCGCTTTCGATATTTATTTATTTATTTATTCCTGCTGGCGGGGAATAGCCAGACAGTTACTGTAACTACACAAAACTGGCTGCAAGCGTCAGGTCTCCTCCTCCGCCTCCTCCTCCTCCTCCTGCTGCTGCTGCTGCTGCTGCTGCCTGTGGGAAACCTGCGAGTGGAGGTCCCTCTGAGGCCTGGCGGGACACACTAAAAGCTCCACATTTTTGAACAAGCCTTCTGACAGGCTGACAGCAAAGAGAGGAGAAGGCGTGCGAGCCGGGTTGCGTGAAGCAGACATCAGACAGAGGCTACAGGAAAGGCCTCGTAGGCTGCACCGAGACCGGCCTACTCTCCGCATACCGAACTTATTGCGCAGTGACGCATGGTGCACTGACCACATAACCCCTTCGCCGTCAGAGCTAAAGCCTGTAAGCACCTGTGTCCCTGTGAGTGTGTGTGTGTGTGTGTGTGGATTGTGCAGGAGGGGATCACCTCCTTTACAAAAACATCCTGCAGGTCCAGCTGAACACACACCGGTGTCCCCCCGCAGCCCTCAGCTCCACACATTGTGCTGCATGGCAAACACCCCAGGAACACACACACTCCTTCGGGGGGCCTCACACACATCCCCACCCTTCAACCCAAGCTTCTCCCGAGGGAACCACAACCGCGCTTTTCCCAGGCTGCGCTCATATTGTGTGTCACAGGTGTTTGAGCCCAGAAACAAGCGGCGCGGCTTCGGAAATACTCAGCAGGCGTGAGAGAACATGCTTGATATTGCCTTGGCAACATGCTTATTTCTTTGCTGTTTTGCCCTCACCCCGACAAAATGCCTCTCCCCCGGAGTGTAAGTCCATGTGCAACGCCAACACCCTGCAGATGACAAGGCATCACCTGAAGTAATACCCAACTCCTGATGTAATCCACCTGGCCTCGCTCTGCAGCACAAGTGAGCCTCTGCTGCTGCTGCTTGTGTGTGTGAAGAGGAAGAGCTCTTTATTATTTCTTAGGCTGAGCTCGACAGTCAGTGTGTGTCATAGGCACTGCAATAAGAGGGATTACAGCTGATTGTGTCCACTGTCTTGTCTGGGGAAAACGCCTGTGAGATGACTCCTTTGTCCTCCTGTCCTCTCAGTCTCGCACACACACATGTACATAATCCTCCAGGGCACCTCCACCTCCTGATTGAGGAATGTTTTTCTCGCTCAGCCATCAACATCGGGGGAAACTGTTTGTGCATGCGCGTGGGTGCGCAGGCTCAAGCGAGACAGCTCGTAGAATACCTGCGAGTGGTAAGACAATATCTCATGTCTTAGCAGGTTGAGGAGACAAAGTAAACAGCAAGTAAGCACAGCAGGAACATGACAATCTGTTCCTAGATCAGGCGGAAAGTTCCACTGCGCACGCATTGTTTTTCATCAGTTAATCTTGATTTCGCTATCAGGACAGATCAAATTTTTAGTTGTTGCCATTCCCCTTGAAAAGGAAGATGCATAGCGTGGAAAAAGCAGCTGCACACCAAGTTACAGCATGATGGAGAAACTTCCCCCCCTGCCAGATAATTGCTGAAAATACATGTTTCATCTTTTCAATAACAAATCAAATTGTGTTTTCTGGTAACCACGGTTTGCCGTTAAGCACAATTTGTCAAAATAAATACCGAACTCCAACGAATGAGGTTATGAGAAGGATGCTCTGACAGGAATGAAGGAATTCAGATTGCATGTTCCGCGAGAGAGAAATCCAGCTTGAGCAAGATGCTCTGTCGGCTGGATGAAGAATGATGATGTTAATGGTGCTCTTGTGGGATGATGAATGTGTGAAGACTTGTGTTTCTCCAGGGCCCAAGAGGTGTGCTTCCTCACTCTCCAGATCCTCCCTAACCCTTTGATATCACGACTTCCCTGCAGCATGTTCGACCCTGGCAAGTACACCAACACTTATCCTCCCCTCTGGAAGGAGTGGGAATATTTGTATTTGTCAAAATGGCAGAGAAAAATGTAAGCCAAGGAGAGATTATTTTTAAATTTTTTAAATTTATGTACAGATGCAACCTTGAAGAAGCAATCCTGTAACAGCTTAAAGCAGAGCGCATAACTGAACATTATAGGTACATTTATGTTTGTGTGTCAATAAAGATATCGCCAATGAAAATCCGTTTGTGTTTGAGGGAAAGTCAGAACAAATCCTGCTGTAAAAATGTCTGAGAACGGAGGGAGTAATTCAGGCTTTGGGAGAAATTATAAGAGACTCGTGTCCTCCAAAAACAGCTAACAGTATGATCCAGGAAATACCGCAAAGACATTAAGTTGTGCGAGGAGCTGAGAGGCTTCATGTATAATTTGCTCTGCCTGTCAATGTTCCACTTTTTATTTAAAGTTCTTGGATATGCCCTGAATCTCAAACATCAAGTCGATTTTTTCATACGAATAAAGAGCTAAACCTTGCATCTGAACTCTGGCTTGTTTTACATAAATAAAGACAGACTACAGAGAAAAGCAGATATAACGGTTCATATTTTTTCACAATTATCAGAGGAGGCTGCAGACTGCACAGGGGTGTAATTCAGTTTGAGGCGATGCATGCATACCATCTCGTATCGCAGAACCTCTTTGATCTCTCATGGTAAAAGAGGAGAGGTTTTCCTTCGCTTGAAAAAACAAACAGTGGCATTCTTTCCAATCGAGTCTACTGTATGTGCAGGCGCATGTTTGTTTTCCCTTTCCCCCCCATTTTCCCCCCAATTCCAATCAATTCCTGATGGAATTACAGCATTATTCCATGGAAACTGCCGAACACGAGCAGGTGTTTTAGGCTCTCCAGCTGATTGCCAGACAGAGCAGGCCGGGGTGCAGCTGACTGTTAGCGCTAATGTGAACTGACAGGGCCTCTGAAGCCGGGAAAGAATCGAGGATCATTCTGCTTTCCAGAGCCGTCGTAAGAGTTATCAGGTTAACTGCAGGTTAAACACAAATCAGAAAAAACACTTACATCCAGCATTAATTGTTTTTACTGCTTGACAAGTTCAACTGCAATCAATTAAACGGCACGCTGCTAAATACACTTTAAACACATTAAACACTTGATGTTAAATCATGAGGAGATAAAAGTACAGCATTCTTGGATACGACTACTATAACACAGCAACAAGGCACATTAAGGAATATTAATGATATTTCATCTTTGAGTGTATTAAAGTGAATGATTTGTCAAGATAATACTTTTATACATCATAAATAATGATGGAGGCTCCGACTTGAACTGTAATGTAGCATCTATGGCACACATTTATCTGTTTTATGAGCATTAAAAACTATCTGGGAATTATATGTTCACCAAAAGCTATTTTTCATTTTGCATGCTTTACCTTGTTCTCTGTTTGGTTTTCTTTTTGTTCGGCAACATGAGAAACATGAAAGTATCAGCTTTGATTTGACATCCACCCCAACGCAGCAGGTGTTTTGAAAGCAGAGACGTACTCTATAAATCCAATAAAGAACATGTTCACAGGCAAACAAAATGTCATCAATCCAACCAACTACCAGGTTTTCGATCGAAAACAGAAACCAGCAGGAATCTTGCTCACATCTGTTTCTTGTGACGCCAGCCGACGAAAGTCATGAAATCACTCTTTAGAGAGGCGGGGAAGGATGGAGGCAGAGAGAGAAACAAGAGTCAAGGTGGTTCCAATAAGAGAGCTATAGATAACCCTTCATTTATCTGAGGTTTGGCCTTGAAGAACAAACATTAAATTCACACCATTGGTGAATAGCGTCTTCTTTAATGAAAGCAGATACCTCTATCAGTCCTGGACATCATCAGCTGCTGGCTGTTTTTAGCCAGCATCCAGCCATGCTGACAGCCTGAAGGGTAAACACTGAGGAGGGCGCACGCAAGGCCCGAACCTGTACTCCCTGTGCTGAACCTCTGACAGAGAATAACTGAACAACTGCCATGGCAGCCTGGACGAGGAACAGAGGGAGGACCACATCTGTTAGGCTCATGACTGGGCCGATCCACACCGACTCTGTGCCCCTGTGCTGGAGCAAAGACTAAAAGCACAAGTCACAGCCACCTTCTTCCACACCTCGCCCCCATATCCCAGCACATCCAGTTCAAATAAACCTGCATTCATTCCCCAAAACATGATATCCCCAATAAAGAACATGCTGTTTTTGCATCTCACTGTCGGCACAATAGCACCTAATACTGCACCGCAGAGCAGTCTGCTAAAAGATGACAGCACCACTCAGTTTAACTTCTTGTCAGCGTTTTAATATTGCAAGGCGGAGGACATATGAGTGAAACCTTATGGGCCAGGTGCATCCGCAGAACAGCGTCAGACTCTGATTGAGGCACAGAGAGAGGAGGCAGACAAAAGACGGGCTTTGTGAGGACAATGAAAAAGCCATGTGTCTGTGGGTAGTTCCAGATCCCAGGGTCAGAGATGTAAAGTTTCATAATGCAGTGATCACTCGGAAAAACCTAAACAAGCCTGTGATTTTAACATTGCTGCTCTCCACCTACTCTGGAAAATGGCTCATGTCTGGACCTCTGGAATGTGTTTATGGACGGCTGTCCACCTGACAAAACCATCGCCAGATATATGAACTACTGTCACAACTCACTTCAAAGGTTATGCTCATATCTTCCGAAGAAGCTGCCGCTGTGTGTGTTCTGTCTCCATCGTCCTGATATTAAATTCAACAGAAGGAAATGTACTTATTGCCACAAATAGAAACCACAAGGCCTCTGTTTCCCACAACATGGTACAGTCACCCACTATCAGAACCTACTGAAAGCTGACTTTTTGTTAGACCCTTTCCAAAACAGCCACTGCCACTTGGCACAGCATGTCTGTCAGGATCTGGATTTCTCCACATGTTGAACCGGTGTTCACAGCATTGACACCAGAAGGTCCAGAAGTAAGAAAACTTCCACTGAAATCCGATTTACAAATAACACTAATAACTAAAAATCCATGCCTGGAGCAGAGCCTTGTTCAACAGTGTGCCATGTGATTAATTTCATGTGTTCTGGGACTGTTGGTGATTCGATGGAACACATCACGTGCAAAATATGCAAAGAGTTCCTACCTTGAGTGAGGACGCCGTGTGACATTACACTATAAACAGTGAGAGCAGCTTAGCACACGTTTTTGTGTTTTATGATTTCTCTATCTGTGAGTGGTGGGACTGCAGCTACCACCGACAGAAGAAACAATAGTTTTCACACTGCAAAAGCCTTTAGTTTGTAAAACCGAACAAGGTGCATCATGTCAGAAGGGACGAGAAGCACGTTGGTTTTCTTCAACATTTGGCTGTACTCCAGGAATTAGTCTCTCATGGTTTGGACAAAGCAGAGTTTTACTGTGACGTCCTGAGGTGTCTGACGGAGAACATTTGGTGCAAACAGCATGAACAGTAGTGCAATGGCATGTAGGTGCTGCAAGGCGCTGCATGAGGTGGTTATGCTCAGGAGTTTTTGTCACAACACCACCACCCACCTGGCCTATCCACTAAATTTGGCTCCCTGACCTCTTCCACTTCTCTAAACGGAAATTCAAGTTGAAGAATTGCCATTTTGACAAAGTTTAGGACACAGATGCTTGAGAAATTTACGTAACCAGACCTCCAGCAAGTGTTACAAAGAGTTGCAGAGGTGGTCTGAGCGGTGTATCGCTGCAGAATGAGACGTTGTACTTTGATGTTGATGGTGGTCAAATTAATGTCAGCTATGAGTTCTGATATCTGGAGGCACAGTCTCTGGACTTTTTAATCAAACTTCCTAAATTTTTGGAAAAACTAAATTCAGTATTTCTGTTTTTACTTATGTTTAATGCAACATAGATAGACACTATAGGAAAATAAACATTAAAGCACATAGCAACCAAATTGTTTTGCTAAAAACAAAAGTAAAAAAGTGTGATTTGCACAAAATCCAGCGCTTGTTCATTATAGTGTTGCATCTATTGCATTAACTTTTTAGGTCTAAGTCAGATACATCACCATTTTCCACAGATAATTTAAAAAAAAAAGAACTTAAGATATAAGTGTTAATAGAAATTGATATGAACAAAACAAGTTGCAATGATCCAATTACCCATGCTGCCAGGTTTGTTTTCTTTTCCTTTCTGTGCCAATAAAATAATCTATGGCATCACAAAGGTTTCTGTTTTGTATTTGTTTTTTTATAGAAAGTGTGAAAGTTCATGACGATTTGTCTAAAAGAATGAAAAGCAACCCACAGTAACAAGCTTCTGGAGCAAAGGCCCAGACATGACGTTCAGTAGATGGTGTCCCGTATCATTTCCACAAACACAAGTGCAAAGAATTAATTTAACAGTATGTTTGGCTGCTTTGACATAAGTTGCGATTGTTAGCATATTCAGGTAGATAGTTCACCAGTAATGTTGCAGAGCGTTACTGCCCAGACTTAGGAGCACATCATCACTTTATTTTCTGGATTGCAGGTCACGTGAAAGAGACGAAGTGCTAGTGGCTAATTCAGTCCACTGTGTAAAATGTCACTGCAGTGTGGAAGCTGCTCCCGGATGTTATCAGAGTAGCAGCTCTGTGCTGCTCTTTACTGAATTCGGAAAAAGTTTACATTCCAGCAGCCCCAGCAAACATTAACCAAGACAGTGTTATATTTGCCAAACAAAGTGGTCCTTTGAAAATAGGAACAAGTATGTAAGCTATGCCAAACAGGGTTGTAAACAAAAAAAAAAGACTCACGGCTGTTAGCTTTTTCCTGATTATATTTTAAGTACTTGGACTGACTAAATCTACACTGCAAACAAGGACAGCGTTGGTTCTTTATTTACATGTTCTCTGCATGGATCTGGGACTTTTTTGCTTGCGATGTGCAGGGGTCTATATAGTATACCAGAAAAAAGATTTGGTATGTTGCAGTACATAGTATGTCAAATGCAGTGTGCCAAAAATACCAGATGTCCGACTACATCTGGCTAGATTTTGCAGTATGCAACTCAGCCATAGATGTACTGAAGCTACACATTTGTAAGTGCCTCAGAGTCACAAAGACAAAACTAAAAGTCAACATTTACTTGTGGTTTCAACCAGGATTCAAACCCTGCTCTCTTTAGTGACAGTTCAACCCATTGCATGACCACATCCAACTCTAGCTGTAAACTTTGTTGCTCTTTATAACTCACCTGCTCTGAGTGTAAAGACCAATGATGATCTAAATGGCTACAAGTGGGCTAAAAGATTTTTTAAAATGTAAAAACAGAGCCTGAAGAAGGTCTAGTTTCCTCTTAGACCCCTTGAATTAGGCTCAATGATGCCAAAGCAAACTGCCTACCCCAGCTTTAATAAAGAATGGCTACCAGACCCAAAGATGGCACTTAAAAAAACTGCTCATCTGAGTCAAGATAGTTTCTAGTTTCTGGGTTTGCATCTGTGTACAGCTTACTGCACATGCTTACAAGTGTTTTCCCCCATTAGCATTGGCCCACTTGACCACTGACATTAACCTCTCTGTTTTTATAGTTCTCTTATGTGTTGTTTGTCTGAGCTGCCATTGTGTTCTCTCTCCATTACTCTAATTCTAACCAGTCACACAATACAACAAGATAAAACAATAACGCATGAGAACAACATAAATCAACAACACCAACGCAACTGAAAAAGTCAGAAACCCAATCCCCTCAGGGCAACAATATGACACTGAGCATGAAAACGTGACTGGAGTGCTATTGACAACATTCATCGGTCAGTGCGTTACCTTTGGTTCCCCATTTCAACTGCCAAGTCAAGAAACCTAACCAGTCGAGGCAGATAAGCAGATATCCATTGTCCCTGAACCTGGTGCTGCTGGGGGTTTCTTCCTGAAAGGGAGTTTTTTCTTGTCACTGTTGCCACAGAGCTAATTCAAAAGGAATCTTTGTTGATTTTTTTGAGTTTCTCTCTACAATGCAGTATGTAGGTCTCTAGCTTAACTTTAACTTAATATGTGACGTTGTAAAAGGGCACCATGTAAATAAAACAGACCTGAGACGTCACAAATAACTGACTTTTAGGCACTGGGGTGGTTTTGTTAAACTTCTATAGGTCATAACTGAAAGAGTAAAACCTGAGCTTGTGGGGAAAATGCTTTTTGGGCTGCAGGGGATTTCTTCCACTGCAGTGCCACAAGTGACCACTGGAATAGAAATAGCACCATCAAGTTCTCTATGGTTTCAGCATGGCATTATGTTTGCAGCTATTGAGGCCACAATCACATCACCTGGAAGTATTTAAAGTCAACTGGTTACAAGCTCATTAGCTTAATTAGCTAGCTCAATAAAGCTGATACAATCTGCCATTGAAATTTGTTATTTCAGTTTCAATTATTAGCAGGTATTTTAAGTAGTTCATGTGGTACCATCATCGCTGTAACCCACATACCTGTGCACTGAGATCTGTTTTGGAATTTTGAGTCTTGGAGAGAGATAAGAAAGCCCTTCCGTCACTTCAGCTCTCTGATGAAATGGCAGTTTGTGTGTAACACATCACGCTGAGGCACAAAGGTCTATTTCTGTCCCTCTCTTTATATACAAAGCTGCCTGCAAGTCCTCTATGAAATGCAGCTGTTGCCTTTACTAGAGCTGAGAGACCATGATAATTAATAACCTCGCTTGTGCCTCACACGCAAAAGCCAATACGAGCATGTTTAAAGTCAAAATACACACAATGCCCTGACAAATAGTTCCACATTTCATCCATGAAGTTGCTGCTCTTGTCTGCGATGGAGTCTCGCGTCCAGTCCAGTGTGGTTGGCAGCGAGCTGATGTTGTGTACTCTGTATTGATTTGTTCTAAGTTGCTGGAAACATAAAATGAAGTCGATGATATCAGAGGATGATTTAAGAGGGATGTTGTCAGACTTTCAGTGAAAGTGAAAAAAGGGGAAAAAAGGGCGGAGAGAGAGCGAACCACTTGCGGACTCGAGTGTCCTTTTCGAGCTTGGAAAAAACAGATATGCACGCAAGCACACAAAAAAGCAGAAAAACGTACACATGTACCTCATCTCCATGCCTTAAATTAGAGTGTGACTGGCTGGCTGCTGTGTTTTCCCACTGACGGATTTGAACCTGTGGCCCCTGAAACCACAGAGGGCAGCCGGAGTGAGGGTTTGATTCCAGCTCTGGACTGTAAAATAGAATAAGATGTGAACAGGACCCCTTTAACTACATGGAGGAGGCCAAGAGGGCAGCGCTGTTTAAAACAGGCAGTCAGTGCTGAACAGTGTAAAATATTTGCCTACTAGAATCACACATTTAACAGGTCACAGTTTAATAGTTGGACAATCTGGGAAATGCCAGAAGATTGAATGCTGTCTTTACGCAAATGTACAATGAATGTTACAGTCGATTAGCGTAGCTTAGCATGAAGACTGAAGGTAATGAGCCGCTGAAACTCATTAAACAATGTGATTTATTTTGTTTGTGTACAGAAATAGTTCAATATTTGGGGAAATATAGTTGATAATTTTCTTGCAAAGAGTTGGATGAAAAGATGGATACCACTTTTTCATCTGTGTGGTAAATAAGAATACAGAAGCCACACTTATTAATAAGGACAAAATTTGATTGTATCATAATATCATAAAATGCAATACTTCCAGCACAAAACAACCAGCAAAGCCACTTGTTAAAGTCTTCTGGCTGTTCATATTTTTTTTTTTTTTTCAAAGTGTTTTTATTAGAACCAGTTTCAGACATTACAGAAAAATTACAAGTATAATGCTTATAGAAAAACAAGATAATAACCATAACAATACTAACAGTATTAAAAAAAAACAAAAAACTGGCTGTTCATATTTAACATACAGGTATCAAAATGATTTTGATTTCCTCATCTAACTCTTAAAGCATATTTAGGTTTTCAAAATGACGACCTATTCTTCCAACGAATTGAATGCACGACAGCAAACAAAATGTTAAATTCTGCTGTTTAATACAATGAGTTCCACTGATCACAAGAAATATTACGCTGCAGAAACACAAAATCTCTCGTGATCAATCTCAAGTCTCCACTGAAACAACACAAACAAACTGAATCTAAAATTTACTGTTGCAGTCAAGCATACAGTGTATGAGATCAATTACACTCTCCACACTTTGAGCAAGTTCTTGTCATCTGCATTTCATTTTTGGCCTCTTGTTCAATTAAACCTACATAATTTGAACAATAATCTTTAAAACTCATTGTTCATTATTGTCATTAAACCTGCACAGATGTTAAATAAAATCCTTTAATGCATTATGTCCTTTTTTTTAATTCTGTTACCAGCACAAATAAATGGACTAAATTACCCTGTCAGTTGGGGGGAAAAAAATGGATAAAAAAGCTTTTTAACGTTTCACATCTTGACCTTAAATTCCGTAAACCCTCTTGAACTGTGAACCAAACTGGATTTTCGCCATAGAGACAGTGTTCAAAGTGAAATGGAAAATCAGAACAAACCAAAGAGCCTTTGTTCCGCCACCGTGTGTCTGATAACTACTTTTATCTTTGCCCACATTTTTCCCTCTTCTAATCCCCTGCACGTCGACTCAAACAAGGAAATGAAAACTTCTATTTGATTCCATAAATCCATTTGGCACGTAAACAAAGCCTCCTCTCAGTGTGTGATCCCAAAGACAGGCAGTGCCTCATCAAATTACCACAGCTATTCATATCTGCCTCCACTCTACTGGAAAGATTTAGGTAGAAACCAATCCCATCTTTCCTCAACAACCTTCAGTCTCTCTTAATTGTCCGCTGTTTAATGACTGGATTAAATAGCATCAGATATATTCGGCCAGCAGGAGCAGCATGAGTGTAAAATAACTCATATACAAGATATTTAAAATTTTCTTTTCCCCCTTTTCCTCAGTGAACTTTCATTTTTATTTCTCTACATTACTTCCCAATTGTCATTGCTGTTCTTTTTCAGTTTTGCTGTATTTAATTTGTTCAGCCACAAGGCAGGAAAACATATTGTTACCTCATTGCACAAAGGTCCAATGTGCTCATGTTTATTGAGCTAAATGTTTCAATGGAAGCAGAAGAAATGATTCAAACTTATAACATTTTTCCAAATGCAATTTTCCAACAGTTTGAACAAAGTCAAACAAATTTTGATGAGATCCCTGAAGCTCACGGTGGCATTTACAGCGCCGTATTTATTTAAATGATACATCTAAAGGTGGAGTGTATGATTTTGGAGAAAGATTGTTGATATTTAGATTGTTCCTATGTGAAAGATTTAGTGTTTCTCTTGTTCCACATTCATATTCAAGCACAGAACTTACATGAATGTTGTTGTGAAGCTCAGTCCGAGCCATTTTGTTTCCCATTTACAGAGTGAGAGAGCCGATATTCAAGAATCACATACGCCACCTTTAAACCCAACACTATCAAATCTTGGCTCAATTTGTTCAATTTGAATTATATTTAACTGCTGGTGTTCAGAAGCTGAGAAAGTTTTCTTGATGCTCCCCAGCGTAGAAGTATAATCGACCACTGCTCTCCAAAAATAACCGATGAAACTAATAAGCAACATTTCTCACAACTGTAAGAAGCATCTCAGGAATACACTTTTGACTTTGTTATGACACCATTTTCAATAAATCAGGGGTCAGTAGGATTCAGTGGAAATAAAAATGTGCAGTACTTGCAGTTGTAGTAATTATTATTTGTAGTTCTGACAAGTCCTCTGTTTATTCATCGTGGACAAGAAGGTTGAAGATTTGGATGTTTTTTTTTGTGGAAGTTGCACAAAGTCATCTCAGCGTCCTGCAGGGCTGACGGTCGCTCTTTATTTATTACCTAACCAGAGGCAACCTGCAGCTCGGCACTGAGGTACCGTCTCATTTGTGTTGGAAACTGACAGTGCATGGAAAATCATATCTGTTTCAAATAGCTTGACAACACCGCGAGGCCCGATGCTAGAAACTGTGTGTAATCAGTGCTTTGGCAAACAGTCGCTTCAACCGGCCAAGTGCAAAACACGTACAGTTTTTTTTTTTTAATCACATGAAGTTTAACAAACTGAATACAAGATGGCATTTGTGTTTGTTTGGCTACAAACACCTAGATTGATTAAACCTTTGTATGAGAGTCGAACAACAGGTGTCTTTGTGCGTACATGGCTGCAGCGAGCACAGAACGGTCGGCGCGTAGGGTTTCATTCTTTGAAAGTGATATGGGTGAGCTGCTTTTCTCAGGCCTAACCCCAGATCTGCCGTTGATGGACAGACCACCCAACTCTCAGCTCTTATAGGCACACAGTGGGGCCGCTCGCAGCAAAGGTAGTCCCCTGTCATTCTCCTTTGGGAAGGAAATGGATCAGCCGACTGTTTGTCAAGCACACTGTCAGGGTCTCCTTCAGAATCAAGCGGCTGGAATACATTCAGCGCTTTACAAACCCCTTACATTAGTCTCTGAAAATGGTTCAAAATGTGACAGCGGTAGCGCCGACAGAAAACAGCGAATTCCTGCTCTTTGTCGAAGTACAGAAAGATACGTTGTAGGGAAAATAGGACGGTGTGATCAAGTAGAATCCCCGAAGATAAACGACATTTTTATGGTGATCAGTCCGCGGTTTCTCCGTTTCACTTTATTGTGGGACTTTATGGGAGCTTTCTGCCCCGTATTCTGATCAGAATAAAGATTCCCCCAGGACGTCACCGTGCCAGAGCAGAGGATGCCAGAGCCATTGGTCAGAGGCGGAGGACTGGGCCTCAGCCTCCCCGGGCTGCTCAACTGACAGCGAGTTGTGGCCAAGAGTGGACTCAGTCTGAGACAAAAGATTCACACCCATCCTTCCCTCTCCAGCAAGACCTCTTCCCTAGAGCCTTCCTGATCAGTCACAGGGCGAACAAAGTCACCGCATGCTTTGCTTTCTGTCTCCTAAAACTCGTCTTGTACCTATACATTCGCAGCAGCCTATACTTTATATACGAAAGCGAAGAAATATTAGGACGGAGGTGGGAATTTAGTCCTTCTTTCCCCCAATAACAAGAGGAAAGGCCCGAGAGCAGCCAAATGTTGCGTCAAATCTCGAGCCAAAGTGAGCTGCTCTACCTCTCATCCTGGCACATCTTGAACACAACCCCGCCATCTATCTTTCTCCCAGATCTTTTTTTCTGTCAGAGGACATGTTGATAAATACATACTCACACTAAGCGCCCAGTTAGCGAAAGGATACAAGTTGTGTTTGGCTGGTGAACGGGGCAACCCTGTATGTCCAAATCCTAAACATATGTTCCCCCCCTCGCTGGATGAGATCTGAGATACTGATAATTACTTTCATGGCTTTTCTGGGGTGAGCTCTTATGAGGGAACCCCTCCCCAATTAAACTGGGGCCCCATGTGTCTCTCCAATGAATAAAACACGAACTGGATTGAATAGTTCGGCCAACAAACAACACTATGTAAGCCACACAAATTAAAACCTACCCTCACAAGGAGGAGAAGAAAAAAAAACAGCACTTGGCCTCTGTTTAATGCGGTTTATGTCAACAGAAGTATATAATCCATATGCTTATTAAAGTGTGAAATGTTACAAATATTTCGAGAGCTGGAGTCGAGCTCGGAGCTGGTGCCTTTCCTCGAGTATTATCCAGCATCCTGCCCAGAAATAAATCAATCTATTGCCACATAAATCATAACAGAGTATTAAACAATGGGGCTGAGAAGAAATTAAGCCCATGATTAATTTTTCTCTGGACATTTTTGTCAAAACGCTTACTTCATCCTATACTTTATTCATTACTCAGACACATCTGGCTGACAGGTGCCCCGTCTGTTGAGTAATTTCATTCCAGCAAAGAGGAGCAAATGGAGAGCAGTGGAGGATAAGGTACTCTATCTTCTATCTGTGATGACATCAGGGCTCTGAGAGCTTGTTAGAGATGGAGAGTTACAGCGGCGTTGCTCGGTTTCTACAGACAGTAATCCAGCCCACCGCTGTCAGTGCCCTTTCAAAGCACTGATTACTCCATTTCCAAGGGCCTAATCTCTGTAAACAATCTCTGTTTTCATTATCTTTTAAACTGATTAGCCCGATGAATATAACTTTCCAGCGCTGGGCTGAGACAGAAAAAAATAAAAAAAGCCTTGCCATATTGATGCCAGCTGTAGCTGCATGACCTTACAAGAGAAATAAAGCTGTGATACAAACACAGATAGAGGAGTGGACTGCAGAGGAACATATGTGACTAAGACATGCTTGAAAAGTATGACAGACGTTGGATAAAAAAAGATTTCCTGAGGGAAAATCCTTAACCTGCTTGTGGTTTTGCACAATTTGCAGCTGGATATTATAGTCAAAACCTGGGAATAAACAAAGTCTCAACCATTTTCTCTCAGACTAGATTGACAGCTAAAATGCGAAGATATTTTTGCGCTTACTTTTACCACATACATTATCTTCAGCTGCGGCGGTTGGGCATGCAAACATTAAAATTACATTTTGATTGATTTCTCTCTTATCTCTCCGTTTCTTTCTATCTCCACGTCCCTTCGTGCCATTGGAAATTAAACACCGCTTTCCACCCCATCCCTTTTTCTCTCCCCTCTCCCTGGACAAAGTGAGGTAACGTTTGCCAGCACATGTCTCCATCTGTTAACAAACACTTCCAATATGTTGAGAACAACATCTTGGCCCTCAGTCTCCTCCATCAGGATGTGATGAACGTAGTGCACCTGTCTCAGCCTCCAGCCTTGTTTCTGGCAGCGGAGAGATTGTCTCAACCGAACAACTATTCGCCCCCTTAACATCAAAGACGGAGGAGTTGAAGACTTCGGAAGAACGCAGTGAGTTTCTCTGCTTTCTTTTCCATTTTAGCCTCCCAATTCAAATCATCAACAATGAACCCACTGCCCCCATTAGTTCCTTTGGTGTTTCCTCATTTGCCAAAAATCACTTAAAGTCAATTAAAATGTCTCTGGTGGAGAAACTGTTTCATGTCAATGAGCATGCAAAAGACATGCCTTCCGTTAATAGTATTTGGTAAACAAACTGTGCATTCTCAGGCACAGGCCCACACAATCACCCTGAACTGTAAATCACTCTAGACAGTAAATTACCTCCAATAATATACCAGATCTCAGCGTTCACTTAAGTCAACAACCAACCCAGCAGAAGAGAAGCGAATAACAGCAAAACTACGTCAGAAGCCGAAGAGGCCTTGATTACTGAGAAACTGAGAAAGAAACTGAACCAATCACGCCAGGAGAGTCAGAGAGTTGGACTCAGCTCTGCTTTTGCATCGTGACATGGAGGAATGTTTAAGAATGAAAGCAATAAGAAAAAAGAAAAAAATGACGACCTGCATCACCCCGCTCTGAACTCCCCACTTTAATTAACTAATGTATCTCCATTTGTCATAGCGTGACATTGCATGATTCTGAGGCAATCTGAGCTGTTGGCTGGGCTCTGAAAGGGGAAAACATCAGCACCCTCTACTGACGAGCCGGCCAGCTTCAGGGCCCCAGCGGACTTTGATTTCATTTCCTTTCATTTACATGAAGGTTGCTTGTCTAATTATCATCTTATGATAATGCTGCCACTGAGCTGCTCGCTAATGAGGACCAGATCTCAGCGCGGAGGCTGGGAAACTCCGCTCTGCTCTGCATCATTTAAGTCACTGTGACTGTTATTAAATCTTAAGGATTATGAAAATGACAATAATGCAGTTAAATGTCAGAACCACACAAGGGAAACACACTTAGGAGTTGGTTCTATCCACACTTATTTCATTGTTTCTAGCAACCACGGTCTAATTTGCTGGATAACAGGGGAGGGTCTTTTAACTTTTTCTTAGCATAGATTTATATTTTGTTTTATTCCTCCCTTGTGTGATTTGTTGAGGGATGAAAAAAAAAAAAGAAAAGTCACATAAAATAGCCCGTTGTGAGCCACAGGCCTCAAAGGTGTATTTGGCAATCTGACAACAGTCCTGTCAAAATTGTAGAATTACTGGTGCATTGACATATTAAAGGCTTAACTGGGTTTCACCATCCTAAATTCCTGATGTTATTAATGGTTCAAAAAAATAACTGCAGTGTTTTGGTAATTGTACATATTGAGCTTGTTGCGATTTCCAAGGTGAAGGGTGCAAAGAAAACTGTCTCTTCTTTTTATAAAGAGAAAGTTTCAGCCCTCCAGAGCTCTGAACTTTATGGATGAGCTTATCAAAATTGAATAACTCACTTTACGAATAACTTCACTCCTGCTATGCACGCTGCTGCGGCCCTGCTGGCTAAAACAGAAGTGGAAGGTATTTTATAGCACCTCGGAAGATTAGTGAGAAAGCAAATATAAACTCTGATTCCAGGAATGATTATCATCCTCTCCCACATCTGCTCGTACCAGAGGGGACAATAAGTCAACGTCGCAGGTAGAATTTTTTGGGGGATATATTTGGCTTTTCTATGAAAGGGACTGACTAAATATAAAGTGTGGAGTAAAGGTTTGCGTCACCACCGAGATATTCTGAGATACGCGGGACGCCTGGCCTTCTTCATCTCTGTGTAACCCAACCTGCATCAGTATGTCACTGTCTCCTCAGCTAAACAAATTAGTGCGTTTGATTGATCAAAGTTTATACGAGAGCAGGTATTTGATTTCAAACAGCGAGGGGGAGAAAAAGGGGGGAGGTAGGGCAAGAGAGGGAATGTAAATGTATAGACAGAGGGGGGGGGAAGCAAGGGAGGGGTGGAAGAAAGAGAGGAGAAGAAAAAGAGAGACTGAGCAGCTGGATTGCCATGTAAATAGCTGTGCAGATAGGTAGGGTTGGGCTCCGTGCCAAAGGCTCTACAAAGGGCTCCTAACATCTGTTTGAGGGTAGATTCCTGCTCTGTGTTGTAGTAAGAATAATAGTCTCGCTCTGAGGGCCTGTTCCCTCATCAGACAGGATCATGATCACGCATATACACTCTGTAACGTCAGACCGCAGCTCTGCAGGGCCGAGAAACAGTCGAGCTGTTATTGCTGTTGCTACACCGCACCTCAGTCGGCAGCATGCACGGACAGGTGGAGCATCACCCGGATGGTGAGGGCACAAAAGCAACGTGAGGCCGTGATTAGTAGCAGTCATTAGCCCGCATCGTAATCCGATAAATGTTTATTCATTTGCTCATTTTGCGGCTTTCACGGTGACCGGAGAGATTGAGTCAAAGACACATGAAGAAACTTAAAAACTTCTTTTATGGATAAGTAAGAAGTTTTTATACAACATTTATAAGTCAGATGCCTCTTGAAAACGGCACAACCACAAGTTTGGAATATGGATAATTAACTGCTAAACCAAAATGTTGGAGACAAAGTTAAAATATTCTTACCAAGGTTTTCCTTTTGAGTAAAAAAAAAAATACAAAAAAAATAGTGGGACATCTCTGTTGGTGTCATGACAAGGATCTTTTTTTTTTTCCTCTCACAAGAACATATGCAAGCAATTTGTACAACAAATGTTGGTTTTAGACTGTGTTCCTTGCGTACTGGTGGCTTCTCCAAACCAAGAGGGCTCCATTCGTTAGTGCTTGAAAGCAAAGCAAACAAATTAATTAACACTATCTTTACATGGGGTGGCCAAGGAAAGCAGGCGCTGAAATGTTACACCATTACCTAAATTCGCATGCATCTGTCTGTGTCTCCCCCCTCCGCGTACCCTCCCAACCCTGCCCCAGCGCACACGGCGCCCTTGAACAAGGCCGAAGGACCACCTGCGTGAAAGAGGAGACCCTCTCTGTTATGTCTCTGCTAGGGAATGAAATAACATGGAATCCAGCTCTGCAAATAACTCACAGTGAAGATCATTTTCCACATGCTGCTTGACAAAAGGTAAAATAAGACCAGATGATATCCTCTCTCTCTCTGGGAGTTTGTAGCTCTGCTCTGCGGCTAAACTCAACAGTCTTGAGGGGCGCAGCGCTGCTAGCAGGCAGACATCAGGGGGTTTGACCCCTTTAGCGGCCTTGTTAACGGGGTGGTACGAGATATGAGCCCTCGTTCGTAGTAGCCGCTCACACTGAGTCAGCCATTTTTTCGTGCCCTCACTAGACGGAGGTTAAGAGGGCCTTCGAGGAACCTGATCCCCGATCCGATGATTACGTGTGAGCCAGCAGGAGCAGCAGGAGGTCTTCTTCTAAACTGGGAAGCTGCAACACTCCACTATAACCAGTATAAGACTGGAGAGGAGGAGGAGGGGGAACAGAGGCCTCCAGGAGGCTACTGGGCTCCGGCCAAGAAACAGTTCTGTATCCTCTAAAAACCCTGTGTTGGTTTTAAAGACGGTTTTTATAGAGATTAAACAAACAAAACTGTTAATGATTGAGGCATTGGTGGGTAGACGGGGCCAGGCGAGCTCTGTCTCCTTGTTTCCAGTCTCTATGCTGAGCTACGATAGCTCTATCTTCATATTTACTGTACAGACATGAGAACTGTGTCCCTTCTAACTCTTGGCAAGAGGGCGTATTTCCCAAAATGTTAAGCTATTTCTTCAACAATGACTCTGTGAAATACAGACAGGCACCTCCAGCGCGCTTTATAATCGAATCAAACACATCTCGGCCTGTACAACATACCGGCTTTATTTGTCCAAGAGGACCTTTGCTCACCCCTCTGAGGAGGACACATATGAAGTTTGTCTAATCCAAATAAACAGGTGAGGCACTTATTAGCCCCCCGTTCCCAATGCAAGTGTAACTTCATTTTCAATTTCGACTCTCTCGCTGTGACTCATGGGAGAGCGACTTCAAAGCAGCAGCCATGCACTTGAGGTCATTATCTTCATTTCTATATCCTCTGCAGGTTCTCAGCATATGGGAACATTTTAACTCTGGATTTCTGTTCTTTTTTTTTTTTTTTTTTTTTTTTTGCATCTGCAGCCATAAATCTGCCATGTCAACTATAAAATATGGCTGACCAGCAACAGATGTAGCTCTAATAGCTACCAAAAAAAAAGAAAAAAAAAAAAAAGAAATCAAAATTTACCACCACTAGATTTTTATTCTAACATAAGATTGATTTCAGTTCTGCGTAGAGGCGATGGACAGCGAGTAGCAAAAGTCAGAACATGCTCACGAGGAGGGAGGGAAGAAAAGAGGATTGGGTGTTTCCTTTTAATTTTCTGTTACTCTTTTTCACTCGCTTTCTTTCCCCTCTTCTCTCTTTTCTTTAATCCCTCTCCTTCCACCCTTTAGCTGAGACGAATCCTCCTTTCATCCTCCTCTGCAGCGAGGGCCCTGGTGTCTGTTCGCACAAAGCCTGACCATCAGTGACTCCTCGTCAACCCCTTTGCCCAATTCATCAAGCGGAGGCCCATGGGCATTCATCACCCCCACCACCTTTCATATCCCGCACCAGCTGAAAGCCACTGTCCCTCCTCTGACTTCAATGCAGCCGTGACACACCCGTAAGATTTATAGTGGCATAATTAGTAGCAGTGAAAAAAGGGCCTGCGTGCTTTGGGAGGTCAATCATACTGTATCCCACTCAGAGGAGCTCTCAAAGCCCGTAACATCTGCTTCAAAATAGATTGCACCGCCACCGCGAGAGTTGATGAATTAGCCAAAAACAAGAAGCCAAGAAATTCATCTCGAGCCTGACAGTGACATCAAAACAATCATACACACTTTGGGTAATTTTTACACACTATTTGTCACCACTCATTGCAAGCGAGGCACTGTCATAAATCCCATTTCTCTACAGGGAAGCTGCTGCTGCCGCTGCTGCTGCTGCTGCTGCTGCCTGTGATGAGCAACTCTGAGGTGAGAACTCCCCCTCAGGACGGGGGTTTCTGCAAGCAGCTTGAAGGAGGTCTAAAATAACATGCCTAATAGTTAAATGGTGTTATTGATGTAATCATGCCCTCCCCTCCCACCCATCCCTGCTGTCACTGATATCTCAAGAACAGTGAACTAATTAAAACACTCCTGGAGTTTGTTTTCATTTCCATCTTCACACAGAAATAAAGTCTTTGCTAAACAGCTGTGTTTTTCTTTCTTTTCTTTTTTTTTTTCCTGCGCAACCACAAGTTGGGACCTGTTGTCCCATTGTGCACTGAGGAGATGCAAAATCCCCCATTCAGTCATAAATTACACTTATTATTCATTAGTCCTGTTGTGGCTTTTTTTCTGTGTTCTCTTTCATGGGCAGGATGGCACAGATCAAACGTTGTACTTTTACTCCACCAGATGTATTTGACAGCTGCAGGTATTGTTTTCATTCACTTTTCATTGTGTGATTTTTGGGTATATAATGTGATGGTGTTTACAACTAGTAGAAACTGCAAAAGTACACGTCATTTAGAGTGTATACAAGAATTTAACACACATTTTCAACTACTTTAGTAGCTTCGAATTCAAAACAAGTGCTGCTTTAATTATCAGAATACTTTCTCCACCACTGATGCCATCCCAAAGGGAACATTTGCCGTGAAATATGAAGATAAAATCGTTGCAAACATACATGCATGACTTTCTTTTCTCAGTTTGTGGTGCACACTGCTCTCCTGTTGTATTACACAATAACCAAACTAATTTGAAACTTTGCACAAATGTCAAAGCAAGTTTAATGTTGGAAGAGGTGAAAAAAATCATCTAAGCACTTCCAGTGACTCCAGAAGTTCAGATATCTCTGCACCAGTGCACCAGTCAGATTTAATACTACACGTCATCAGCTTTTGGATTTTCCTTTTTTTTTTTCTCTCCTTGCCAGTAGTACAAGTGGTTAAGCTGGAGCACATTGCAAACGTTGTTGCAGAAGGGGCGAGGAAGCACCTGCTTCCAACAAGGAGGTGGAGAAAATGCTCTCATGAAAAGGTCCAACTGCAGTGGTTGGCACTGAAACTTTGTGCAGGAGGTTGGATTACTCTGAGATTACACACAGGTTATTTCAATAATCTTGTGGGGTAAATGTTGCTTTGCGGTTTTCCTCTTTTTTTGTTTTGTTTCCAGGAGTCTGTGGTGTGACCAAAAACCAGTCAGTGTACATTATGGATTGCCTTTGTGGTGAAGTGGTTGTTACAGTTTATGATAAATGTAGTTTTTCGGCTTTATGTCAGCTGCCATTCGTGTTTTAACGATGATGGTCTTTGCTCGCGCATCTGTGCCGCATTTTAATGCACCACAAACTGTTGCCAGAGTTCCCTGCCCTAGGATAGGCGATGCGGTTTTATCAGACAGCCACGGACCGCAAACAGGAGCACAGGAGCTACTCGGAGACACTTCTGGACTTGGATTTATTTGATCGGAAAGTAGAAGCAGCTTTCTGAGACAGCAGTGACATAAATGCAGACAGCGGCACCGTCAGTTGTAGAAGTTGGACTGAAAGTGCACATTAAGTAAAGCAAACTGATGCGCTTAAGAAGGGATGCCAGCCAGGCGTGGCTTGTGTCTGAATATCCAATGTGAGAATGCGTGGGGAGTATGTATATAATAGAGTCTTTCCATTTGATAAACAGAGATATCAAACTCATGATTATAGCAAAGGACTATCAATAAACTGAGAGGACTCCGCTGATTTGGAGGAGCACGGCGCGCTGGGTACGCTTTTTTGGCGTGCATGGACCGGACTTGTGTAAACTTTTCTCCCTGCTTAGCCCACCGTACATCTTAAATGCCTTCGCTTAATTTGACAGCTGTGCACACAATGGCAGAGGTCGGGAGTTTTCTGGGGACACTCGACTTGGATTTACAAAGCTTTCCTGCGCTGGGGAATATGCCCTTACCAGAGTCTCCAGTAGGCTTGAATGAGCGGCTGGGGCAGATTGAAGGCAGGCTGCAGCGGGGGTCGCCGACAGATTTCGGGCACCTCAAAGGGATCCTGAGGCGGCGGCAGCTATACTGCAGGACCGGCTTTCAGCTGGAGATATTCCCCAATGGCACAGTGCATGGGACAAGACAGGACCACAGCAGATTTGGTGAGCGTATTTCTTAATTATTTCACTTTTTTTGCAGTGAGAAATTTGAAATATCTCCGATTTTGAATATTTGTCTCAGTTGACAAAATAAGCCAATAGTTTAACTTAGTTGCTGCCACCTTTTTACGCACAACAAACCCTTTACGCACAACAAGCCCTTTACGCACAATAAACCTTTTACGCACAATTAACTTACTGGAAAAACTTTGGCTAAATGAGAGAGGGGAAACTATGGTATGCCTAATCCTGAAGCATGAGCAGTTATTAATGACAACATGTTGTTGAATGTAGGGATTTGTTTTAGAGTAACAAATTCTGTACTTTCAATTTCGATAAGCACTCTCAAACTAGGGGAAGTCAGTTTAATTAAGAAGCTTTTTCCTGCCGTACGTCCCCAGAGGATACTCGTTCGTGCGTCACTGTCACCTGGCGCGCAGGGAAGCGAAGTCACACACCTTTTTTCCGGCAATCCCCGCTGCGCGTGGGGCGCAGGTGTCTCTCCTCAGTCGCAAACAAGCGTGCGGGTGCGCAGCAACAACAAGCTCGCACATGTGCGCGTGTCCGTCTGTAGATGTGTTGCTATTAAACTAGATTTGTGACAGTATTTGCTTTTGCTTGCACGAAAAGCACAGGCGTAATAGTTATTATTTAAAATAGGTGCAGTTAATTTATGTGCGCCACAGTGAGAAGATCGTGGTTTTACGCACGCTGGCTTTTTGTCAGGACTCACCTGTGCTTTTCCTGCAACGCTGAGACAAACTGTCCCCTGCGAAAAAAAGCTCTTTGGAGCCCTACATGGAGCGATGCGCGGCTCGTGGGAGAACGACAGGCTAAACAAACGAGGTCAGAGGGCAGATGCGCACATGTCTCTCGCCTCATATCCATGCAGTCATGTCACAGGTGCAGGCCGGCTCGCTCGATGCGGAAAAAGCAGAATAACTCTAAATTAAAGCGTGACCACTGCGGAATTCAGAGAAGGTTTAATGTTCAGACTTGAGCCAAAACAAGCCGATTTACAGGGATGGGTGGTCCGCGTGTTTGTTTCTGGCTTCACTTAGCTTTAAAATGTAAGGCCTTTGTCAGAGCTGTGATGGCTTTGATTATAGGGATATGAAACACACTCTTCACCCCACAAAAAATTAGAGGGATCTTCTCTGTCATTCTCTGGCAGCAGATGAGGTCTTGGAGATGGGGACCAGGTGGCTGTAAGCTGGCCTCTGCCAGTCAGCACAGCCAGCTGGATCCTCTCTGACTAACCTCTGCATCACAACAGCCAATGGCTTTTAATTTTACCACTTGTTCCCCTGCCTTTGAAGTTAGATGTTCACTTTGCTGTAACTTCCTGTAAGTCAGCAGATCACTGAACAAGTTACCCACATCTCAGCTTTAGTAGCCAGCGGGAAACTCCCAAACACAGGATGAACACATTTATAGAAGACCACAAGCCATTATGATAGACTAGAAAATGAGCCCTAATTCAGTCCGCACACTTTTTGTGTTTTTCCTTTTGTAATTTATGACAAAATAAGTTATTTAGTGGTCTCAAAGTGGCAGAGTCTCAATGGGAATATGGTATAGCAAGAGGATGCTGGATATTCCTTCCACATTTCTTTAACATAAGATGACAATATGCAGGGCAGAATCGGAAGGAGAGGAAAAAAAAAAACCTCTCCCAAACTGGTAACTTATGTACAGTGTGACTGGTCTGCAGTCAGATAAATGGAGGCCACCTGTAGCTGCACTCAGCTGTCTTCTCAGTGGTGTTTACAGTGTTATTTGTGAGCTTCCCTGACCAGTTTGCGTGTTTGACCTCAGGTATCCTGGAGTTCATCAGTCTGGCAGTGGGTCTGGTCAGCATCAGAGGGGTGGACGCCGGTCTCTACCTCGGCATGAATGAGAAAGGAGAGCTCTATGGGTCGGTGAGTCAAAAACCCCTCCTTTCTTTTACAACGCCAAGCAGCTCAGGGTCTCATTCACAACAAGTCTGGCACTCAATAATACACGGCTTGTTTTACAAGTATGTGCTATCTTCTATGGCCATTCCCAGAAAATGAAACTTCCTGTCATACGTCAGTCCTGAGCTATCAAAAAGTTTGTTATCAAGGTTCCCATACAAGGCAGATGGGAAAACCACAGTGAGACAAAACAAGAATGTGTTTCTTATTCTTCATACTTGTTTTTCATGTGAAGGGGTTCAAGGAAAAGCAGCTTTCAGGGAGAAAACCAACCTCTTCATTTAGTTTTGAGATATGCAGAAATATTTACATATTTCCCCAAAGTGGAGACAGGAAGGTTTTAGTCACTTAGGATGTGAGCTGTGGGGGAATCTATTTGAGATTACGTCTCTGTGCACACGAATGTGAACTGCAGTGTTTTATATGTATAGAGATAGAAGAAATGTGGTGTTTCTCCTCCTCAGCAAATGTAGGTTTGGATTTTTTTTTTTTAATTTTACATCCTGGCTGGATTTTCTCTCACGTGTGGTGGAGACAGACACAGAGAGAGGAAAGGGAAGAGATAAAGACAATGGAGGGGAAGTATGTGAGGGCTACCTGTATCAGGTGTCCCAGGGCATTACCTGAGGGCCTCTCAGGGCTCAGACTCCCCTCCGGCTCTGATCATTTCGAACAGAGGCTACTTTTAAGCACGGCCATTATGTTGAAAGTGCAGATATTGTTACTGCGCGCTATCAGAGTCTGGCATCCTGGAGCTTTGACCCTGGAAGGGGGGGGAAGGGGGCGGGTGAGGGTGGGAGGCAGTGATTTGGGGGTGTGGGGGGTAATTGCACACCTGACTGAGTCACCTGACTGACAGAGGGAGCGATGTAGACATGTCTGTCTGAATCTAAGAGGCCAGGAGGTGCAGTGGGGTGGGAGTGGGGGGGAGGATAACAGGTAAAAGGGTGCTTCCGTCCCACAACCGCCAGACCTTGACGAGCTTTTGATCCGATGAGGTGTGTGGTTGTGTATGTGTGTGTGTGTGTGTGTGTGTGTAGGATGGAGCTGGCCCAGTCATGTGCCCTCTGGGCTGTGTTTACAGACAACAGCTTCACCACACAGCCGCAGCCAAGCGCAGCCTGACAGCCAATCAACAAAATTGCTTCTGGAGTAAAACACAACACACTCGCACAAACACTTGTGAGAACTGCGAAATGTGTTAAAAACAGAGACGGATGTACTGAAATGTTGTGAAGATGCCTTATATGCCAAAAAAAAAAAAAGCAGTTGGGACAGGAGACTGATCAGAGACTATCTGTGACAACCTGAAAAGTGCTTTTTGGCTCTGGGTCCTCGGTGATGGCGTTTCATTTCCAGCAGCAGAGACTGACTGGTCTTGGCAGCGAAGCAGCTCCAACCCTGATGTCTCTTATTGTTCTCACACGCTCACTCAGCCAGCACACTCTCACCTGTTGAACCCGCAGCCATCGCTCATGCTGTTCTGTCAGTGAAGGCTGAAGCTTTGAGAGCTGCTCCATGCATGTGTGTGTGTGTGTTAGAGAGAGAATTAGAAGACTGTACGCCTGCTTACTGTTCTCGTAGCATCACAGGGAGGGAAATAGTTCCCCGTGCACAACGAGAGGTTAACAGGTCTGAGGAGTGAGTGTGGAGCGTAAAGTGAAAAGCCGCTCGTAATGACTTCCCCCTCTTTTGTCATAATGAGCACCTGCCCAAATGAGGTTCCACTGGTTCATTTCAGCTTTTAAGCGCAGCCCAAAATGACGGACGTGAACTCGTGCATCAGGAGAGCTGGACCCTGCATGCAGAACAACATCATCCAGCTGCATTTTTATGTCTCTTAAATCTTGTGTGGTTTTTTTTGGTTGTTGTTGTTGTTTTTGGTCCCAGACTAACATGTTGTTCTCTCTCCTGCAGAAAAAGCTGACAGCAGAATGTGTGTTCAGGGAGCAGTTTGAGGAGAACTGGTACAACACTTACGCTTCGACTCTGTACAAGCACACGGACACGGGACGCTTCTATTACGTGGCTTTAAACAAGGACGGCTCGCCCAGGGAGGGTGGCAGGACTAAGAAGCACCAGAAACTCACCCACTTCTTACCCAGGCCGGTGGAGATAGAGAAGATCCCTCAGGCTTACAGGGACTTATTCCAGTACAGGTGACCAGTGCTCACACTGGGAGAACTGGTTACAGTTGGGGGCACGGAAATAAACAAAGAGGAGGAGGATGAGGAGGAGGAGGGGGTGGGGGCGGGTGTTGTGGATATTTTAGACCTGGTACAGAACTGTTTACCCTCAGCTCCCCCTGAGGTCACTGTGTTTGCACCTCGGCCCGCTGCCAAGCACGTACGGCAGTGACATAAACATTGCGCATGTTCCTGGATGTTGCTTCTTTGCAGTGGACTCGTAACCTCAAAAAGGAGGGAAAGCTTTCTCACGAAAACCACTGCGGACATGGGCCAGCCGTGGGTCGATCAGGAAAAATCGAATCAGGTGCCATGGCTTCTCAATAACCACTTTTAAGGGTGTAGATACTGAAGTGACGACCAACGGAGACGTGGCTCTTTGTGGTTTTGAGCAGCACTGAGCTGGTTTGAAGAGACTTTTCGGAGCTCTAAATGACAGAAAGCACTGCGGGTGTCACATTGTGCATTCATCATGCACTACACACACAGTCACGTTGACATATGTAAGAGAGAGCACATTCCACATATGCTAAGATAGATAGAAAGTAAGGGTTTGGGTTTGTCAGGTACTACAGAATCTGCAAGAGGACTGTCTGTGAGGTGACTGTTAGATGGTGAACTGGAGTTTTTATTGAGTTTTCTTCCAAATCAAAGATAAAAGAGGGGAACAACATCTCTGTGATGACTGTGGGATTGATGAAACAGCACTTACTGCACATCCCGAGTCCCAGCTGAGTCTAAACGTCACATTCATCCCATTTCAATAAAATATCAAGCAGCGCCTTTTAGGAATTATATACAAAACATGCAATGACGCTCCGGACGAAAGCACTTCTCTGACTGTGGCTGTAAAGACTAAGATGGGTTTTCTTTAAAGGATGGTGACTTGTAATGTTCAGAGTGTCAGGAACATTATTAAAAATGCGAGCAGCTGAGGTGTACATATGGGTGATCCTATTTATGAGATGTACAATATATTTATTTTCTACATATAAAGTATAAATGTAAATCTATATATTTATTTATTGCAAAGACTTTATTTTGTAATGAACTTGAAGTTATCTGGACTGCAGATTCTACTGAAATGACACCAAAAAAGAGAAAAAACAAAACAAAACACAACAATGAAGAACTGCAATGAACATGACAATAAAATTGTCCTGCTATCGAGAACTCATTGTGAGAGACTATTTTTGCTTGGATTAAAGTCTGATGTATCAATTAAAACCAGATATATAATATATGTGAATGTTGCATGTCTTTCCTTTTATTTACAGTCACTGCTAGCTGCTACGAGTGGTGGTCTTGCTGTTAGCAGAAGAGCCTTCACATTTTGTAGGGATGCTCTAATAACTGTGGGGATACGTTTTTGTTTGAACAGACCTATCTTTGCAACATAAAAAGCACGTTTCCTTTGGACGAAACTGATTTAGCCTTCAGTGATGTAACATAGCACTACTGAAAGACCATTATTATGCTGTACAATTAATATCAAAAACAGTCAAATGAAATGACTTTAAAAGCACCGACCACGTGGCATATTGTAAAGCTGTTCAACAGTGAAGGAAAATCAGGAAAACAGATACAGCAACAACTTTTTTTTTTCTGCAGTGAACAACACCCGTGCAACCCCATGCCAGTGTGCCCTCATAAACCACTTACCAAGTCAGGGTTACATTATCAAGTAATGTGCACAGGCTCCCTCTGTCTCCACAAGGTCTAAGTCTGCCTACATCCACCGTACAAAATCAGATTCCTTATGCAACTGGATCCTGACTCCTAATTGGCTTTACACATCAGCGTGGCTTAAGAGCAGTGATTGGTTGTTCATTGCAGGGGCCTCACAGGCTCTGCAGTGTAGTCAGTCTGCAGCGGGTCTTTTCAATGGACAGAAACAGCTGCCTGCTGCACAGGGAACCAGCGGGGATGTGCCGCAAACCTGGAGTGGTGGTAATCTGGGGCTAAGAGGGGATGGGATCAACATTTCAACATCTGCAATAGTTGTAGTGTTTCTCCACTGGCAGATATCTGTAAGCTGTGAGAGCAAGCTCCCCTGGGGGGAGGGAATGGAAAAGTCAAAGACATGCAGGGGAAAACCCTGGCAGACTGAGAAATGAAAACAATACCGGGAGAGGGGAAAAATAGATGAAAGATTGAAGGGAGAAGAGAGTGGGACAAAAGGCACTTAGTGCTGTGGGTGTGAAACACAGGGACGCTGCATCAGGATGTATCAGCTATCGGTTTTCCAACTGTTAAAGGAACTGTTTAAATTTTGGGCTTTCTGTTGAGAATTTGTAAGAGGACTGACACCGCTGTCATATCTGTGTAATAAATATGAAGCTGTAGCGAGGAGATGGTTAACTTAGCTTAGCATGAAGCCTGGAAAAGGAGGGAAACCGCTTGACTGGCTGTAAGGTGAAATAAATCTGCTTCCTAAGAAGTCCACCAGCAAACACATTATAACTCATTTGTTCAACCTTGTACAAAAACCCAAGAATATAAATATAACGTTGTGGTTTTCCTGGGGGTTGTGGAGCTCTTGGGTCGACATAGTGACTCTACTGGTTGCCTGGCAAACAGAACTGTTTGTTTTCTTTGGGGAGAGCCAGGCTAGCAGTTTCTCTCCGTTTCTAGTCTTTTGCTAAGCTAACCAGCTGCTGGCTGCAGCCTCATATCTACTACAGTGTTTACTGTTTCATTGAACTCCTGGACAGAAGGCACACAAGTGCAAAATGTACAACTGGTCCAATGAGTCAAATTTGCCATTTATCTATTGTTGGGCATTTGTTGTGTTTTCATCATTCCATGTCCACTCATGTTCTGGTATCTGCCAAAAGAAAAAGGAAAAAAAAGATTTGCAATCAGAAAAGTGAAACTAACCAGAAGCAAATCTCCCACCAATCATCCCTTTTAGAAACAGTCAGTGCAAAGCGAGGAACTGTAAAATCAATAGTATTTTAGCTGTTTAATACAAAAGACTCAAACACGAGTTGCTCATCCTTTTGGTCACTTTATTAAATGTTATATTAAATACTTATCAAGATAATAGCAGATCAGATTCATGGCAAATCATGTTGGTGTATTTGCTAACATAAGAACATTCTTAGAGGAGGGCAAAAAAACCTGTCTACATTTATGAAATACACCTTGTGCAAACACAGGAGTCAACCAGAGACAACAGGTGTCTCTTCATGAGAAATGATCATATTCCCCATGTTTAACAGCTATACCAGTTTAAGCATTTAGAAGCAAGAATGTGCCAAAGTAGAATACAAGTAGTCTGGGGGCCTGCCTGGTGAGACTACAGTGTCCAGGAGAGCATTTCTCACAAAGCAGAGGACTCAAATCAGCCAGATATATTAAGATTTCCAGTCTTTACTCTTTCTCCTCACTCCATCTTGAAACAGATGTTTCAAACTTTGAAAGACGAGTAAAGTGTAAAGTGTTGGGCCCTGTGACACGCGGCTGAAGCGGCTGTGCTTTGTGAGACCCAGTAACTCGCCCAGGCTCGGGATCAACACAAGTGGAACATAAACATATGAACAGGACGCACAGTGCTATGCTAGACAACACGTGACAATGAGAATGATGTTACAAAAAGGTCATAGGAACTGGCAGGCAGTTTTGAACAACACAAGCATTCCATTATCATGTTCAGCGACAACTAATGTAAACACTTAAAAGCATAATAGAAAAGATTCTCACCAAATCTTTACAGAGCTTCTTTTAGGAAACGAATATAAGGCCTTACTTTTTTGTGTTTTTTTTCCTGTTTTTGTTGACTTATCAGTTGCTTCCATCTCCCAAAAAAGAGCAGGACTTCACAGTACCACCTGCCGCCTGCTCTGCTAGATTGTGATGGAGGAATCTACGGAGGCTAATAAGCACGTAAGAGCTTTACATCATAGAGTCCTGTCACCCATGACACTGGTCCCACTCAGGTGTAGTTAGGCATTTAAAACTGTATAAAAAACTGACTTTAAATAAGGAAACCCTTTTTAAGGTGGAAACAATACAATGCTGAACAGCATTGGGGGTAGAACTCGTCTTTAAATACATGAAAAATGAAGATATAGAACTTGAATAACATTAAGGCGGTATATACATGTTTTTTTTTTCTGTTGAAATTCCTAGCGGACCTTTCACACAGTCATTTATACATTATATTCCACCTTCTCTCAGTGAATTACAGAATAAAAGACTGAGAGTCTATCCCACTTGAGGCCCCGGTAGACAGCAGTCTAGTCTCAGAACTACTCCACCCTCGGCTTGGTGCACCAGTTTGTTTTGAGCTCTGAGGGGTCTCACAGTGTGTTACAGACAACTGGGCCTCGCTTGGACTGGGCCACTGGGAGCCGGCTAGAGGCGTGGGGGGGTGAGAAAGACTCCTTCTGACCTACAGGCCCTTGGAGGGCCCAGGATTCTTGCCCATGCCTTGATGGGTGCTCATGCCATGAAGCTGCTGGTAAATCCCAAGCAGGTCCATCTGGCTGAGCCCGCCGCCTCCCATCATGCCATTCTGCAGAGCCAGCTGGTTCAGGTAGTTGGCCTGGTTAGCCATGGCCAGCTGCTGCTCCTGCACCTTCCTGTTGGTAATCAGCTTCTGCACGAACATCATCAGCTGGACAAACACAAACATATAATAATTACAGCACAACTCAGGAACAGCTGAACGATGAAGACCTCGCATATCAAAGCCACGTGTGACAAGAACAGACAGGAAAACAAAAGGTCAAATACTGCAAGATTAATCACCAAAAAATAAGTAACAGGAAGAAATCAGGCAAAGTGGGAAACCACAGAAAAGTTCACACACACTGTAACAACCTGGTGACTGAAGAACCCAAGTTTACATCATTATTCATTAACCACATTCCTCCCTAGTCCCTCACAATATTTCCAAAATAAGCTGCACCTATTTATTTTCTCACGTGTGGACTGATAGGACAGCTTCTTTCAGTTTTAGTTGTACAGCCGCTATTTTAGATCCATTTACCTGTAAATGGGCTTTTCGTACATTCCTCCATACTGCTTCCTCATCACTGTGTTCCCTGTCCTGGTTAGAAACCCAACACTACAGCTCGCATCAGAGGTCACACATAGTGGTGTCTCAGAGGTGTAGTCAAGGTTAGATCTGAGCTTGTAGGAGGTCAAACTGAGCCTTATGGTTTCACAATACAGATACTGCTACAGCAGTTCCTCTTTAGCTTCAGCAGGTAAATTGGTCCAGCCAGGAAAAAACAATTTATTAGCAGCTGTTGTTGCCCTTTCCCCGTCTGAGATCACTGACTTTGGACTATTTGACTTTGACTGTTCTGAAAAGTGCCTGAACAAATGCTTCCACCTGCTTTACATTACTAATGCTGATTTATTACTATTTTCTAATGTGTACACTATGTCTTTCAGGCACAGCAAGTACTGTGATAATAACTAATTCTGTCAGTGTGGCCTAGTTCGAGCTGCTACAATTTATATGTCATAATGAAAAAGCCGTGACTGCAGAGATTGCCTTCATCAGTCACCGTGGCTCGTACACGGAGTGGTTCTTACCGTCTGCTGCCTGGTGAGAACGTCCCTGTAAATGGTTTCCCTGCGCTTGAGCTCCAGTTCCACGCTGGCCTGCCGCCCCAGAGCCATAGCCTGGACCTGGCTCTCTGTGAGTGCCGGGTTCTCCTTCCACTGAGGGGACGGTTCACACAGTTATCGAATTATAATCATTGACTAAAGACAGACCCACAAGCTGTGCTGCAGAACTTTTGACACTCACCACTGTGGCGATTATATCTTCCAGTGACTCCCGTGACAACGTTTTCAGAGCATTTGTGGCTTCAATGACTTTCTGGCGTCCCTGGTTAATGAGGTCCTGAACAGAAAATAAAGGAGTCACAAAACATGACACAAAAAGCAGGAGAGCTCTGCCTATATTTACTTACTCTGACTCACTGGATGTACACTGCAGGTATAAGCCTGCCGATTCCCTGCACATTCTCCTCTCCTTCAATTATCTGCAAGCTGCTGTTGTCAACATCTCTTTGGCTACAGGAAACAACAACCTCCAAACTAGCAACCTACATGTTACAAATGGCAAGATTTGGATTGTGTGAAAAACATTTCTGCTTGGTTCTTGTGGTGAATTACAGCCATTTAAAGAATCTGAACTTCAAACAGCACCAGCGGCTTCGAGGAAAATTCCTTTTTATTTAAAAAAAAAAAAAAAAAAAGATTACACTAGTCATCATTGCAAAAAAGAAAAATTAAGAAGAAAATAAAACAAACGTTTAAAAAAAATTTTTTTTAAAAATGAAGGCCCGACAAATTTTCAACTTTGCGTTGGTTCTCGATCTAATCATTTGTGACTTTAAGTTTTAAGGGAATAAGAATCAAATCAAAGCCAAAAACTGAGATGTTTCCTCAAACATCACTTTATTCTAAAAGTTCTAGTTAAAAATGTGCCAAGAATAAAATGTTTATATTCAGCAGATTCTCTTTAAAAAAACAAAACTATCTGTTCCTTGGCACAGACAAGTAGCCATCACTGATTCAGCTGCGATAGCCTCAATGTTTGTTTTTCCTTTTGATTTTTACGATCTATTGCATAACTTTGTTATGCTGCCCAAAGACATTTTTGAGTTCTCTCTACTTCTAGCCATGGTTGTGCTGTTTCCATCAAGGTGCAGGACTTTATATTGCAGTAAAAAATGAGTCCACATATAGTAAAATTGTGACAGAAGAAGAAAAAAAACAAAACAACAGAAATTGCTTTACCACATCTTTGTTGTCATGTAGCGCATAGATGATCTTAAACCTGTATTCATCAATATTTATAGGATTAACACTAAATAAAATGAGTAATGTCAAAAGGCCTCACTCATAGTGAAACCCGCAGTGAATTATATCCACCTGTGCAGCTCTGCAGAAATTCTTCTAGCTCATTATTTTGTTTTTACAGCCTGCATATTTACTGTATTGTTCAGTCTCACCACTTCCAGCAACTACTAACAAAAAAGCTGTAACTGATTAACTCTTCCCAGCACCAAATAGCAGACAGATAATGTTAGCAACTAGCTGATGAAGGAGTAGGTGATTACCGAACAAAAGAAGTCCAAATGCTAGATTTACATTCATCAAGTGACCAGAAAGAGGATAACAAATAAACACGAATTCTTCTGTGTTTGTGCTAAATGTGAAAGCATTAAAAAAAAAAAAAAAAAAATTACTTTGATTTTGACCTCTGAAATCCCCCGTCTGCCAGATTCTGCAGTGTGTTTGCTTACAAGGACACTGCTGGAACGACTTAATATCTCACATGCGATAGCTACAAGAATTTAAGAAAGCATGCAACATTTTTACACTCATTTGACTTTCTTGTTGAAACTGCCTCGTGGACCTTTTGTCCGCTCCCTCAGTCACTGTGTAATAATAGCTGCTGCCCCAGACGTGGAGTCTTATGAACTGCTAGGTGGAGGAGCAGGGCAGAACAGGGCTCGTCCGCTACTAGACTGTTGTCACAATTAGCAGTGGGGTCTGAGGAATGTGGGGCGCCGTGCCGTGGGGGGAAGGAGAGGGAAGAGTGTGAGGCAGCAGAGGGGCATGTGGAGCTCATTACTTACCTCCAGCTGCTGGTTGCTCATGGAGGCCAGAGCCGCCATGTTGTATGAGAAGTAGCTGGAGGTGCCCATGTCGGCATGAGCGTACGCTGACTGGTAGTTGGTCCTCATGGACAAACCCTGAGAGATGAAAAAGAGAGAGAGAGGAGGGCAATTAGACTGGTGTTAGGAGCCATGATGGGAGAAGCTGTAAACAATCACTGTGGCTGACCAGAGGCGACAGCTCACTTCGCTTGTCAACCTCATTCGCACAGAGACTGAAGTCGTCTTGACATCAAGGCTTTAACCTCTTCACACATTTAACTTGTTTCATGCTACACGAGCAACAAGTTGTCTAGTTTCAGCCAGCTCCTGTTGTATTAACTGCGTGTCTAAGAGTAGTGACCGGAGGTAAACAGTCTTGTCCCAGTAAAGGCCAGCAGGATGCCGATGTTTGTATGTAATTGAGTCTCTGCTGCAGATGGTTTTCCCGTGCCCTGTAATCTGGCCATCCGGTATGTAGGGGTGGGTGTGTGTCTGTGTGTGCGTGTTGAGGGCCAGCGGGGGTCTTTGGACGTGGTCAGAGACAGGTGTGCAAACCTAAACAGTACAAAACCTCACAACAACCACGAAACCACAACACACGTGAATGTGCACATACACGCGCCTCACTTTTGCTATTACCGAGCAGCTGCGCCTGAACTCGGGCTGCATCTTTAGTCGCTCTGCAGCTTTCACACACCTTTCAGACAGACAGACAAACTCTAGACTTGACTTCATTTCCAAAAGTCAGCGCCTCAAATGTGAATTTATGACACGAGCCTCTTTGCACAAAGCTGAAGTCATCCCAGTGAGACCAAAGGCTCTTGAGTTCAGCTTCGTTTTGGGCACCTGATCACGTTCTCAGTTTTTCCCATTTCCTGACTTGCAAATCTGATATTCATACACATAGCTTTTCCTGGCCACCGCCGGCCAACCCTTAAGTTGTGAAGACATTAGCAGAGGTTCGGTTACATTCCAGTTGTTTCTCCAAAAAAACACGGAGTACACAACATGATACTGAACAGCCTCTTGGGGATGAAAGTGACTATTTCTGCATCTTTACTGAAAGACACATTACAGTGATGTGAATGCAATTGAAATCCTCACACTTGACCTCAGCGCCACTGTTTTTCCTGCGACTGGGAACCCTCTGTTCTCTAGAAAAGCAGAAGAGCTCTGAGGGGAAAAGCCGCTTAAGACACAGAGGGCAGAGGAGGGAGAGTGTGTTGGAAAAATAATCATTAGAGTGAATTAGAATCTAGGATTACACGGAGGGGGAGAGGAGACCTGCTCCTGCTCTCTTACAACATCACCCCCCTCCCCGTACACTTCTCCAAATAAACGCTGCTAATTGCCCCACAAAAAAGGAGTCGGAAGAGAAGACAATTGTGTATGTGCGTGCAGAAGAGGAGTCCCTAACCCTCCGCGGACCCACGTACTTGCAGTAAGTAGCATTGACACTGCTTAGACAGCCTCAGTGATTTGTATAGCAGATCGCTAGCCTGATGGTGGGCCAAAATGACCATCACCGGAGTAAGGGGAGGCCCTGTCATCTGCTTAGTCTAGGTGATGAAAGGATTATACAGATCCAACACTAACTCACATCTTGACAAACCAAAGTGGGGCCTCGCTTAGCTCACCTTGCACTTTGATGTCAGTGCTTTGGAAAATGATGGACACAAAGGCTAAGTACTGCATATGTGTGCCTTTGACTTTGGATCTTGTATGCACGTTTTGCTCGTCGCCTACCTTTTTCTCTGCTTCGTACTCGGCCCAAGCAGCCTTGCGATCCTCCTCGCTCAGGGCTTCCTCCTCCTTGTGGTCCAGGAGGGAGTCGTGTTCATGGTAACACGCAAGCTGGTCCTTATTGTTCTGCAGTATCTCAGCCAGGACTGGATCCTACAGAGGAGAAGACAACAAAAATAATCAAGTATTAAAGGTCACATTTATTAATTACAAAAGATTTCATCTATTGTCCAACATGGGTAGATCTTTGCTGTGTGTATCTTAATGAAATGTTCTGTGAGCTGTACATCTGTTTTTATAAAAAATCTCAGCTATTTCAGTTCATCCAACCAACAAGACCGTCATAAATTTCTGACACTGAAAACTAATTTTGCTAAATGCATGGGTGGATAGAAACCTTTTTTCAAAATTGTCTTTTTTATAGCTTTTTAGGGACTTTTGTCCTTACTCAGCAGGCACCAGTAGAGAGATGAGAGAATCACAAAGCCACCAAGATCCCCTTAAGTTGTCTTTTAGGTCACTGAAAATCCAGAGTTAATTTACTTGCATCAAACATCCTCAGTGACGAGATCATTCTTTGGTCCATTGCTTGCCATTTGGAATTCATATTGGAAAACCACAGCACCAGTTAACATGTTTTTAACAATACAAGAAGGTCAACAAGGTCTGCACACACACACACACTCCCAGCCACATCTTTTACAAAAACAATGTAGACAGTCAGTTCCAACAACAAAATAAATACATAAATAATTTGCGCTTCTTTTGGGGTTTTTTTGAGACTCTGGTTTCCATGGCTACATTGTTATTGAAAACAATACCTGAGGAAAATTAAGAGAGTTGGACCAGGCTGCGCTCACACAAACATGGTTTAAATTACTTTCTCTGCAGCACGTTTGCTTTTCTTTGTCTCGACTCAGCTTTACATTAAACTGGAACTTTGCAATCTGGAAACAACGTCATACAGAAGTTGCATCATTAACCTCCACACGGGCCAATTCACAGAGGGGCTCTGCTCTCCTCCCCTGCAATTCTCCGTCTCACTTTGAACACTGACAATGGGTGTGAAGGTGCAAACAAAATTAATCATAGATGTCGTTGGAATTAAGGAGAGGGAAGAAAAAACAAAACTGAAACATCAAACTCTGAAATTAAGCAGTGATTGCAAAGCTGCATTGAATAAACAGAAAATAAACACCAGACCAGACGGAGTGAAACTGGATCCATCAAAGGGGGTCAAGTGATCTGCAGGAAAACTACACAAGACGTACTTTTCAGGTCTCCACAACTGCACAGAGTGACGGACAAGGTGGCTGAAAAAGGTAGGAGCAGACTGGGAGCTTCTCACTCGCACACACCACAGCCTCCAACACTTGGACCCTGGACCCAATTGTGCTCCTCATTGACATGTGTTTATGTTTCCCAGCCATCACACTCAATCAGGACAAAACCAGGCCACCCCTGAACAACCAGACATTTCGGAGCAGCGGCACAGCCAGCGATTCAACCGCTGCTTTACTCTCTAATTAGGACATAAAAGAACAGAAGAGCCTGTTGGCCTGACTCGGATAAAAGGAACCCATCGTGGTTTGTTCTGCCAAAATAGGTGAGCACAAGGTTAAATAAAGGTCACAGTCAATGCCACCACAGACACTGACGTTGGTGCTGATGTAGATGCAAAATGTGTGTGTTATGATTGTGACATTTGACAGATGTATAAACAAAATCTGACTCAGTGGTGACAATAAAGATGGTTCCAGTGGACACTCTGGGGTTATTCTGGGCTAGTTGTCACAAAAAATCTCCTGCAAGGTAAAGAGGTTTTCACCTTGCTGATTTCTGACTGGTCTGTAGCCTTGTCTGGACGAGAAGGATGGCAGATAACTCTGGTTGTGTGAAATCAAGCAATTTCTGCACAGCTTGCTGTTTATTTCTAATTAAACAGATCGAGCAGGATTGTTTTCAGGACAATCATAACTATAGGCAACAAGCACAGAGCCCACAAAAACAGCTGGCACCAACAGAAACTGTCACACAGTGAAAAACACTGAAAAAGCCATCACTTTGCTTGAGAAAGATTGGAATTAATTTCATATTTTTGGTTGCTACCATAGTTTCTTTCTGCTACTAACGTTTAGGCAATTTCTGGAACACAGCTGCAATCTGTTGAGCATGTAGACAGTGTGTGGTGTTTTTATTCAAATGCATGAAAGAGGAGCATTTCTGACTGTCGACCAAGTAACGGGTCAGTGGAGCTGCAGGTCAAATGACAGCACAGACATTCCCACTGGAACACAGTGCATGCTGGGATACCCAAGTAATCCCCACCAGCAATGGCTCTGGGGTGGTCCGGTCCATCTCCCATCCTGGTGCGCTCTGTGTGTGTGTGTCCTGAGGCAGCACTAATGATTGTAGGTAATCTGACCTATGCTATTGTCATCCTTGTGGAGCTGCATGGGGAAGCCTATCACTTTACTGCAGGGGAAAAGAGGAAGCAAAAAAAAAAATGCTGGGTGGGCAGATGCTCAGAGAGGAGGCGGGTAAATCATCCAACAAAACTTGTATGTTTTTTTGCCCTTTGAGGAAAAATACGTGGAGCGTAGTGAACGTTTCTAAAAGGTGACATTTGGCATCAGTGTGTGTGTTTGTTCAGATGCAATTGGAAGCGGCAGGCCATGTCAGCAGACAATCTCAGGACTTTCTTCAAGTTAGACTGAACAATCTCAACAGACTTAAGAGCCTGATAATCTTCTATTTTGGTACGAAACAGCACTTTTTGTGTAGAAAACGCCTGTACTTGATATTGGGTCTTGTAAATGTGATGTTAATATAAAGCAAGCTCTAAATTGCAAGTGTTAAAGAAAGCAAAGAAAGTCGACATGTTCGTCCGTAAGAATTGATATACTTATCAACAACATCCATTACATTTACCACTGTATGAAAACCTTCCCATTCTTTCCACTGAGAGAACAATTTATGCCCTCTTTAAGCCAAATTCTTGTACATGTGTATATTATGAAAATGGCTATCCTGCCAGCAGTCCACCAATGATGTAAAGCAGTTTTCAAACTCGGCAGCTCTCACATCACAGAGATGAAAACTTGGGAGTCCACATAAGTGGGCCTCATGTAGACTTTACTACTTGGCACAAGCACCTACATGTACTCTACCAATAGATTTTAGGTGGCGCTTAACTGTAAAGGGTATGATGCAATTAAACACCCGCCTGCATTAATTGGCAGGATTTTTGCCCACGTTATCAGATACTTTCTCAAACTGAGAACATTCTCAACCATGTTAACCTAATTTCCTGCAGCCTAAATGGCTAATAATGTGTTGAGAATGTGTTAACCATGTTTCTATGGTCTCAGTTTTGTTTTATTTCTGTCAGTAAACCTCCATTTAACTGAGAAAAACACCACACAGGAGACATTAACAGTGCAGGAGGACAGACGACAGTTGGGGAGAAGGACAGGAAAGGAGAACCGACTCTTGATTTGATTCCAACATTTAAAAAAAGAAAAACAGAACTGAGGAAAACAGAAAGACAAAGAAAGTTTAGAGTCAAATAACCACTGAAATTGCAAAGTGACAGAAATTCTCAGTTGTCTGGGAGCGTTTGAATGTCTTCAAATGGCTGTGTCTGCCAGAAACTGCTTTTGACGCACAGGTGCATTAACCATAGCAACCAAGGGGGCCAAGACAGGATCCCGACAGCAGGAATGCAAGCGTCTGAGATATTTGTAATACCTAAACATAGCCAGTCAAAACTCTCTCTGCCCCAGCTGCACACCAATGATACACATAACTCTACTGGCCTGCTCTAAACAGTTTCTCTGCAGAAATGCACTTAACTATGGGCGCTGTGCCTGCTGACATCAGGAGGCCACCCCTGCCCTTAGAACCACGTTGTCTTTACACCCTCCGGGGCCAGCATACAAGTCAAAGGGTTTATCTAGCTGTCAGTCAATTAACAAAGAAACAAAATCATGCATGTCACAAAGGGCTAAAAAAAGACAATAAACATACCGCATTCCTATAAAAACAAGCCTCAGCTAGCAGCGGTAGGGGGGTCTATTTCTACAAGCGCTCTCTACAAGAGTCAGCCAGCTGGAGATGGGGGGAGGTCAGGAGGGATTCAAAAGGAGTCGATGAGAGTATGATGGTAGAAGTGTACTGCGAAGAAAAAGTCACAAAATTTGACCTTAAATGCCAAAATTGGCTTATCACAGATACGCCAATCAATACGGGCGTGCATGTTGTCTGATATTTTGAATATTATTATCATATTTGTCTGCAGCACATGTTGCAGAGTACACATCACAGCTGAGCAGACGGAGGAGTCAAGCAGTGTCTTTGTGGTAAATTGCAAACTAGTTTGTGGAATACATTACTGGAAAGTTAAACGACAACCTCATCATCTAACTACCTAATTATTATATTATAATAAGAAATCCACCATTGGTCATGCTCTACAAAAAGATGGGAATCGGATTCTTCAACAACCCGAGGTGAGAGACGGGCTCCGCGCCATGTTTACTGCAGGAGTGAACACACTGTTGCACAGTTCAAATTCATTCATTAGCTTTACTGTCTGGCTCTGTTGCTGCTTTAATAGATTAGTCAGACTATAGCTGCCAATACAGTTGAAAAATCTACATCTTTTAAGAGCTAAGATTAGATGGTCCTGCATATGAGACCCTCCTGCAGGGACTGAACCATCTTTAAGTATTTCTGTCAGTTTGTGTGGACAACTACGTGTAACTTTATGAATGACTATGAGAGCAGGCTGACTAACTTTATTGTCATGTGTCCATGATTATCAGTGTAGCCATTTGGTACAACTACCAACAAGCTTTCTTTCCATTGTGGTCAGATTAAAGATATAAACTTTTTTTTTTCCAAGCACATTGGGACTAAACATGCCCACAAGTCCTCTTTGTTATCTTGTCCTGGATTTTCTAACCACTGATTGCCAATGTAATATCAATACCAAACATGTCTGTCACTAAGCAACAAATCGCAAAAATCTTCGCTAAAATCCTGAATGGTTCATCAGAGAAGAGGCAGATACATCAGTGCCTCTACAGACAATCTTAAACCAGAATGCAGTCAATGAGGGTCAAGGATGCCTCTTTGGCTTTTCCTCACTTGGAATAACTAGTTTCTTGGTGGTACTATCATTAGTGCTCTCTTCAACTGCGATACAACAAGCTCTGGCATGTTTTCTGAAAGCTGGCAAAAAAAAAAGCACTCTGGGAAGTGTAAGAAACCACTTACCCAAGTAGAAATAGACATGACTAGCTGAGGGTGGGTTCACACACACACACAAAAAATTATTTATATTTACTACCATCACAAAATGGCGGCTGTATTCCGCTGATTGGTGATATAATGCTTAAAGAGTAATCAAGTAAGGATTTTCCTTTAAGGTCAAAGTGACTTCCTACCTATAATGAGACTAGCATGGTGTGGTTTATTGCTCCAGTCTGCTCCTGTCTATACAGTAGTTCAAGTGCAGCCTGCCCACAGCCTTTCAGGGTTCCTGTCAAAGCCTAATGACCACTGCAGCCATCACCTGCTGAGAGCCACTACAGTGAGGCACGCCCACAGCATGCCAGCTTGACCCACTGAGTACAGTGCAGCTACATTTGCGGAAAACGCTGCAGAGCTGTATAAAAAAAAAATTATTGTCCAAAGCCTACCACAGTAATTTCTAACTTCACAAGTGGTAGCATGTTAGATGGGAGAGTGTGATGAACAGGAAGCAGGTAAGAGTGTCTCAGGGTGGGCGGGTGGGGAGTCAAAAGCTCATGTCTGGGCTGCAAAGGCCTTCTTTGTCATTAGCGGGAAGTGCGCCTGCTTCCTTTGTCTCCAATTAGTTTTTCTGAAGAGCAGAGAGACATCCTTAAGAGAGGGGTTTAAATAATGACCCTTCATCATGCAGTGGAGGCCAGAGGGAGAAAAGAAAAACAACTTTACTGAGCTCGCTTTGAACATTTGGAGGCAGAGTGGCGAGTCATGGCAGCAGATGGTGGCGTTGATCGTGGGGAAAAGACAGCGTGGGGTAATGGGGGAGAGAGTGGGAACATGAGTAAAGATGAGCAGGAGGAAAGTGGAATTAAAGGCATGATATCAGACGAGGGCAGTGCCAAAATAACCTTTGTGTGATATAAACCAGTAGAAAACATAAAGGGGGTCTAAAAAGGAGGTAGGTTGGACTGACAACAAAGACAGGGGAAATGTGTTGCGCATTTTTCCTGATAATAAGGCTTTCCACAAGCAACAGGTGAGAAAAAAAAAAATCAGCATCTTAAGCACAAATGTTGGTCTGACTCTTAAAGCAACAGGCCCTGTCTAGCTAAGAAAACAGCACTGCCCAGATGGAAGAAAACAGTGATGTACATGAGTAACGCAATATCATGTTTTGTGATACAGTATCAATTTTCAACAACGCTACCGATTGCAGAAAACTGCGCATTACACAAAAGTAACTTTGTGATGTTGGATGCTACTGGGACTGTGGTAAATGCAAATGCAGATTCCATTGGTCATATTTCCATGCATTTAATCTGTGTAGATTTTTTTTGCATATGATGGTGTTTCGTTCATAGTGTCGATCATCGTAAAATGATTTTAAAATTTTTTTATTTAAATTGCAAAATATCGCCGTGCTTACTATAATTATCACAATATAATAATCACAATACACAGCTCTACTTTCCTGTATAAAGAGTTGAAAAGATGAAGTACAAAAGTCTGTCTTTTGTGGCTCGAACCTTCTGTGCAAAGCGTTGTTGGCTGAAAGTGACGGAGGGTGTCTGACTCATCTTCACATCATTCCAGACGGCAAATTCCTTCCGAAATACTGCAGTTCTGCTGCCACATCATAGTTAACCCCCTGGCCAAAACAGGTCGGCTTGTTAAAGAGCTTGTCAGCCTCTCCGTCTTTAATACTGTGTCACATAAATGTCACTGCTCTCATTAAAGATCATAGACATCTAACAGGCTGCAGCTCAATGAACACATCTTTCCCCTTCAAATCTCCAACTGTGCTCCGCTACGTTCCAAGTAGGCTACTCCTGGTTCAGAGGAATATGGAGGGTGAGAGCAATGATATCAACTGTCCACTGAGTGGATTCACACAGCAGTCCTACCTGTTGATGCCTATTAAGAGAATACCAATAGCAACAACTGTTATGCGATTGTAAATGAAAAAGAAAAAATTATTTCCGTAAAGGTGTACTGAAAGGGCTCTTGACTATCCAATGAAAGAGCAAGTGGGCTGGATATACAGTGTTTCTTTTATCCATTCTGTTTACGGATCTCTGCAGAGTAACCCAGGTCAAACCAAAACAAAGAGGTAAAACCACTTAAGAAAAAGATCTGAATAAACCCAAAGACTGCAAAAAGCAACAGAGTGGGGAAGGATGGGAGTAATTCAAAGATCAACGGAGAAGTAAAAGACAGCAAGGGATGAATGAAAAAAGAAAAGAGGAGTGCAGGTTTATAGCAGGGCAGCAGCAGTGTTGCAATGAGAAGACTATTTAGTAAATAGCAGTAAACACACAGATCTGTGCAGCTGTGCTGGGTTGGATGGCCTATGTAAGGGCTGTGTGTTCTTATTAAACCCCAGGGGGCCCAAATAGTGACACAGCACCTGCATTAAAAAGAGAAGAGAGCGAGTGCAGGATTATGAAAGGAAACAAGAAGAAATAGAAAGATCCCGGAAAGGGCAAGCAGGATACAAGCTGGCACTGTGTCTAAATAACAGTTTATCACTGAAGTGCTAAACTTCAAAACGAAAAACATACTACTGGCTGCAAGTTTGGAAAAACAAGCTTGGCATTTAAAATGGCACTCTGTGCCATGTTTGTTGAAGGAAAAAAAAGACCATTTTACTACTGTTAATAGGTTTCAGCCTGCTTTTCTGCATTTCCTTTAGGGATCAGTCTAAAGAAAAACCATGAAATCTTAGTCAAAGCCCAATTACATGTCTGATTTATACTAAATTTAATTTCAAAAAAGATGCTTGGCTCAGCATGGAAGTATATCTTAACATTCTGAATACATACATACAGCACAAGCATGCTTACCTTAGGGAGCATGGGTGTGGCTTTCTTGCTCTTCTTTCCTGAGGGATCATCCAACAGGTCCGGCTCAAAGGTGTACAGCTCAGCCAGCTCATTCATAGTAAAGTGCCTCTCAATCTGCTGCTGGTCCACGACCCGGTATGAAAGAGACTGTTTGGTTACCTGCCGCTCATAAATCTTCTCCTCCATTGTACCCTGAGAGAGGAGAATGAAGTAAGAAGACAGAAAGAACATGCACAGGTTTACTTAAACATCATGTGTCCCAGGAGTCAACAGTGCTGGTTACGCATTAGTAATGCAGGTAACGCTCACTGAAGCCGAATGGATTCAAGGCAGACGTGCCAGTAGATGATTTAGCTGGAGCACAAAATAGAAATTTTGCTACAGTGTGATCAGTTTATTAACAAACCAGATTTCACACTGAGGTGAAATCACCTCAACACTGAGGAAAAAAGAAGCACACAAAATCTGAAATGACCCCACTAAAAAAACTGCGGTTTATCAAACTGTCCATTGAACTGCAGGGCAATTCTGACACGTCTTAATTGTAAACATCTACAGTGTGTCCATCAAAACTGTTACTACACTTTGGTGTGGATTTTTTATGTTTCCTTATTTTGCTGGTACATTAAATTTTTGAGGATAAGTATGCCACAACTTGTGTCAAGCATTTTGACCTGAACTGTTTATAGATATTATGATTAGCAGCCATTTAAATTACGTATCAACAACAACAAAAAAAAAGCTCACCTGGGCAAGGAACCTGTAGACATAGACAGTCTTAACCTGGCCAAAGCGATAGACCCTGAAGATACTCTGGATGTCGTAGGAGGGGTTCCAGGAGGCATCGAAAATGATGACCCTGTTGGCCGCCACCAGGTTTATGCCAAGTGAACCAGCTCGTGTCGAAATGAGAAACAAACGACCTCTGTGTAAGAAAGTGACATCATTAAGTATGTTGCAATTCACGGTTATTTATGTCCAGCAATACTGTTGTTTAAGGATGTACTATAAGATCCATTACATTTTGAGATGTTTAATCTGGTGTCACAGGGCTGTTTTTCACTGCAGGAACTTCCAGGATGTTTAAGGGCAGCTCGCATATTTGTGTTCTGACTGCAGGAGACACCCCTGTATGACTTCCATTGGGATAATTTTCAAGGAATATATAAATAGAAGTAATACCTACTCCAGGCTTTATGCTGATTGATTAAACTTTGGAACAAGGGCCCTTTTTAAAAAAACAAAAAACAAAACAGTAGTTAATGGACGGAAATTCAGTTCTAGAGGTACAATGCTTAGACCGCCAACAAGTGTCGCTACTGAGTGGCAGTCCTCTTTCAAACATTGCCGTCAACAATATCAAATTTGCCATACAGGTAAGCACAACAAACAGCAATGTAGCAACGATCTTGGTTCCCGCTTGTGTCATTGTTGTTCTGGCACGCTGTGAATTGACGTCATGGTCAAAGTTGTCGAAAAACGATTACGTCACCTCGATGGAAACAGACAGGGTTAAAGGGCCAATTAGGGGGCTTTTCCTGTAAATGTTCGCGCCACCTTGCGTCTGCCCAGAGGTCTTGTAGTGAAAAGGCACCAATAGTTTTTTGGGGGGAGATAATGAAGGTACATACCTTACGTTACTGGTGTCATTAAACTCCTCAGCCCACTTCTTCCTGGTGGTGGCATTGGTGGAGCCATCCAGGCGATAGTAGTCAATGTTCCTGAACCACTTGCCTTCACCTTTACAAACACATCACAGTTTAAAAGTCTGCTTTGACTATTTTTTTTCAACATCTATGCTCCACGAAAATCTTCAAAAGCACACATGTCGCGATCAACTAGGCTTTTTCCTTGTCAGAAGGACTTAGTTTGGGTATTAGCAGACAGCAGATAGATGGCTGTGTTGGTTAGAGGCCAGCCGTGTTTAGCCTTCAAGATGGCCAACCCCCCCCCTCCACACCAGCCTTCATAACCAACATTTCAGTATGTTTCCAATTACGGCACTGTGATCTTTTCATTACAAATTACAAACCCTTGAGCAAACATTTTTTGTGGAATAAAAAGTCAAGGTCTAATCATTTTCAAAATGAAAGCAAAAACAGCTGCTGAAGTTTAATTAGGAACATGACCTTACACCAGCGGCAATGTGTATGTGTGTCTGTGTGTGTTTAAGGGTAATAAGCACACCAGCGTGTACAAAAATACATGTTGCATGTGGGCCGTCTTATGAGACGAACCCCTACATCTGCATGAAAATACTCCAACCTTTTTCAAAGCTAACATTTTTCACATCTCACACACAGATTGGTCAGGTTAAAAAGTACCGAGAAAAAACACAAAAATAACCTTGGGACAATGACGAGACTCCTCAATCTCTGAGGGTAGCTTATATTATTAAACATCGCTTGGGAATTTTAGCACATCATGAAATAAAGAGCAGACTTCAAAACATTAAAAGGGAAGCTGATTATAGACAAACACAGGGTCACTGACTGAAGGATAACCGGCACTTTGATGCAGTGTAGGAAGAGCATTAATGCACCAAAAACATACCTTTGTATGGTGATACTTTGTCTTCATCTTTGGCTCTGCAGGAGAGCTCTAGGAAATCCTCAATCAGGTCCAGAGAGATGAGAGACTGACTGAACACCAATCTGAGGACAAACAAAAAGATATACGAATGTCACATTTGTGGTCAACCAAAACACTCTCCAGTAACACTCCAAATCAACATGAACATCCAAAAAGGTCTTACTTGCACATAGTGCAGACATACTTACACTTTGTCATCTACTTCCTCTGCCATGCGCAGGATCTCAAAGAGAAGGACCATCTTCCCAGAGTGCTCGAGGATCTCAGCATCAGCCTCAACGACAAACTCTCTGTGCCAGTCAGCAGTGGGACTTCCAGAGGGAGAGCCAGAGGGTCGAGCTGCTGTTGATGCACAGAGTTACAGATTAGTTGTCATGAAGTCAGTCACAACAACAAGCCTGAAACAAACACATCAAGCCTCCAAAGCTGAGCTTCACTACTACATTTTTCACTGCTATGCTACAGCTGCAGTGTGTGAGAGAATGACCTAAGATGTTTCTTTTTTATTCAGGTTTTCCTATGCCCATATGCTCAATAAAGCTCCTAATGCTTGCTAACTGTTTTATGCACTTTGTTATAACAGCTTAATATTCTTTTTCCCAACATTATAGATGTAATAATACAACAGCATCTATAAAATAGTACACACAGCAAGACAAAGCCAGTTTGACTTTTTTTTGTTTCGCTGTCGGTTTAGTTTTATGTAGCCTGATACAAAAGGGATTTGCTTGTATCAGGGGTGTGATTAATGCACCCAGCCCAAAACTGCTTTCCCATTGATGGGATCACCTTCAACCAATCAGAATGACAAAGACAAATTAAAATTTTTAGTCAAAAGATTAAACTATTCCAGTTCGCTGCTTACTGTTGCCATATAACTAGTTCTTGAAGTGTACAAATTTTCCCAACTCCTGGCTCAGTCAACACTAACTGGATGATTTTCAGGTTATCCAGTACCAAAAAACTTAATGAAAGTTTCTACAAGGGTGCACATGCAGAGTCAAGGCATGAATAACAAACTTACGTTCTTCAACAATCTCTGGTCTGTTTCGACCCTCTCCGTTCCTGCCACGAGAGCTGCTGTTCCACTCCTTGATGACCTCCAAATCATCACTGTCAGAGTCATCAGATCCCTTCTTTTTCCCTTTTCCTTGCTTCTTTTTCCTATTAGAGGGAAGAACGGTGGAATAGACGGGGTCAGCGAGTGTAACAAATGAACGAGAGAAGGGCAGTTAAATGATGTCATATCTACATAAATGTAGACAAAAAGAAGGGGTCAATCTGATTTTACTTTTTTGTCTTCTCGTCCTCCGAGGTCAGACTCATGGAGGATTCGTCTGTTTCTGAAGCGATGAATTCGTCCATACTGTCCTCGTCGAAGAAACCCTGCAAGAAGTGCACTTGAGTGAGGATCAGTGATATAGGCCAACCAAACACAGAGCTGGATCATGGGCAGCAGAAATGATGCATAAGGGGAAAATTCTGCTGCAGTGGCAATATGCGTGTTGTTCTCCCCTGGTGCATGACCTGTTAGCAGTACGTTTCTTTTGTTTTCCCACAGTGTGTGTGATGTGTGCTAACGTATTCCCAGTTTTTGAGGTAGTGTTTAGTGTGGTTTAGTCTCGTCTTCCCCAGCCCTACCCTGTTTTCTTTACTGATGTAGTCCAGCTGAAGGCACCAGGGATGGGTCCAGATTCTGCTGAGCATCTGGAAATCCTGGAAGAGTTTGGTCCCCGCTCTGCCCCGGCCCCCCTCCATAGCATTCCCCACACCTGCACGCAAGGGAAAGAGTATGAGGTGGAAGATCGATGTGTGTTTGCTTTGCGTACCTGACAGCACGCTCTCAATCTCTTCATACATACAGATAATTAGACACAGAGTAACAACACTTAAATCTGGATGTCTGCCCACAGACACCTGACAACAGCCAATTTAAAGTAAAGACATGACTTTACAGAAAACTAATCAAAAAAAAGAAGCAAGTCCCAGGCATTCTTTTCAAAAACAATGTGGAAACAAAAAAAAAATGCTATCAGGACTAATAATTAAAGCTCGATCTTGGTCTCCTAACGTGTTCAATGATCTGATTCCCAAAGTGAGTGGCAGTTGCTAAAAGGCCAATGCGCTCACTCTGCATGTTGGCCTGTACTGACCCCAGGAGGTCAGAAGTTTTACATAAGCTGCAGCAATCGGAGTGAACATGTATGGCCATTCCCATCCTGCAGACACCACTGTGGAGGTCCAGAGCCACAGTCACAACATCAGCACTGTGGACAACCCGGCCTAATGAGCCACAGCACATACCACCAATCCCCCCACCACTCCTGTTCTTACATACCAGCTCTCCTGTTCTTTGTTTTTGGTTTTGGTGTAAAACCTCTGGCCCCTACTCCCTCTAAATTTCTTTCCCTTTCCTTTATGCCCCCACATGCTCCCCCTCCCCGCTCCCCTTTTACCCCACACCCTCTGTTCCCTCTCTCCCAGAGCTCTTCATTAGGGAGACGTGGGAAACTGGGCTTAAACCCTGCCTGCGGCACGGTGCCAGCTGCCACTCTTACATACACACACACACGTCCTGGGCCACATTGTGAGAGGAAAGTCCACTAAACGACTTAACAATGCACCACGAAAAAGTGAGAGACCAGAGAGGCCTTGCATTTATCTAAAAACCTTGTCTGAGAAAATGACATCCAGTAAAGAGAACACTTTTAAGAGAAACAGGACTCCTGCAGTAGGATTTAGCCTAGTCCTAGGCTACACATGTTTTCCAGTGGAATTCTCAATTTAATTTGGTTTTAGTCTAAAACTATGCTAAATCTTGGTCTGTGCAACCAGATTTGACACCAGAAATGCCCTGCTAGCATCCCCTAGAGGCCCTGCTGCACCCAACACCCAAAAAGATCAGAAGAATTTCAAGCAAGCGGCAGTGCTGTTCTCATGACTCTGAACAACTGTGCGAGTAAAAGCTTCATCACAGCATGACTCTTACCTGTAAAGTGCTCCAGGTAGTATCTGTAGAGTTTACACTGGATCGGAGTGACTCTGATTGACAGCACATACTCGTGTTTGGGAGGCAGGAACTTGGTGAGTGCTGTGTAATCTTTCCTCTGTGGGAAGCGGAAATGAAGAATTGTTTTAAGGAAGCAAAATGTAGGTGGTCAAATTGAGTCAATTGTTTTGGACATATTTTTACCTGCACACAGCCAGCCAGCATCTCGTAGAGAATGTGAGCCCTCTTCTTCATAATCCGGACATCGTGAAGTGTGGAGTCGGCACACTGACCGTTCTGGATGGGATTAATGAAGCGGTTCCTGAACTCCTTGACTGACCCAAGCAGGTTTTCCTTGATGAAGTTTACCATGCAGTGGTCTGGTAAAAAGGAAACAAAGATCAAAGTTGTCATTTTGACAAGCACGCATTTAATCCAACATCACCTGTATGAAATCGGGGTGTTTTTCAGACAGACAATAACTGTACTTTACATTCAATAAGGTTGTTTTGTAGAGGTGTTCCAGTCAGCACAACTCTCCTCCTTGTCCTGATAGAATTCATTGCTTTAGACACAGCAGAAGCCTCATTCTTCAGGATATGACCTTCATCACAGATCACCAAGTCTGGACCTAGAGAAAATGAACACAAGGACAACTTTAGTTTGGCCAGATCTCAGATAGGTCACACTCCTGAAATGGCACTAAAAATGTTAGCAAGCTTGATGTGTGAACTACCTTTAAAAGAAACAAACTGTCAAGAATAAGTCTGTGTTTAAACAGTGATGTACAGTCCGAAAGCAAATTTTAGGTAGTTTTAGCTTTAATGAATCTTTAAGAAGGATCATTTCGACCATGACGGTGGATCAGTGATGTTATGAAAAAAGATCAAGTCTGTATGGTCATAAAAAGTCTGCACTGGTAAACTCAGGGGTTTTGCAATCTGATCAGGATTTTCTGGGCTGGTGAGGTGACCTTAACAATGTGTGATTTACCAGTTAGTGGACTGTTTTCAGTCCAGTTTTCCAGCACTTTACATACTATTTTTAAAGGAAGTCAAGTACTGCAATTTATAGAAATGCATAGAATGTGGATCCTTTGCTGTTAAAAGTATTAAGTAAGTATTAAATTAAGCAAGTGATTTTGTACGTTTCAAAACATCCCAGCACCAGTTTGATTAATACTGTCAAGAGTGCACGGTAAATAACTGAGATACCTATAGTGTAACGTTAACATCAGCCATGAATTTGCAATAATGTTACAACAATATGCTTTCCATGTTGTACTATTTGATTTAATAAATCACAAAAAATTACCCCTTAATCACAACCATCTGTTTACCATCTATCATTTTAAAAGTTAAAACAACAATTACAAAACTAATATGGGCCATATCAGAATCTAAAAATTTAGTTGACCTGAAGTTAACAAAACACCGTACCTGGATCTACCAGTGTCTTCTGAAAGGTCTCTTTGAGCTTCTTGCTCTTGATGTTCCTGCCCTGTGTCAGATTTCGGTACATCTCATAGCCGATGATCATGACACCGCCCATCTCCTGCCATCGCTGAAGAGCATACGCTCGCTCTTGTGGCCTCTTCACTGTGGCCAGCTCAACTACCTAATAAACACACAAATGGTTAACATGCTGAGCGCCACACTGCTGTCAAACAGAAAACAGCTTAAAAAGTTACAGAACCAACTTCATACCTCCAAACTCTCATCATCTTTCATCCCTTCTTGCCACTTCTCAAACTCGTTGAGCCAGTTAAGGACAGTGTTCAGGGGACAAACGACCAACGCTGTGGTGAACTCGAGCTTCTCGCAAAGCAGCAACGTATGAAGGAATGTCACCACCTACAGGGAAAAGTGAAAACTGCAGTTAAACACAGTGACACCGCACAGCTTTGCAGACACGTACTCACTCATCAAGAATTGACAAGATCCTCCAGAGAGTATACAACAGTTCTACATGAGGTCATTACAGAAGATTTAGGAAAAATACTACATTAGGCAACCAGTGCAGTTTGCACAAGACTGACAGTAACAGAAAGTGAAAGCAGTCAATGTACAGGCAGTAACTCTGGCATTAACCGTTCAATCACACTTCATTTAAGAGCCACTGTATTACATTACTTTCAGATTAAAGGAACCAAAGAGTTTGTTTTCACACATAAATAGCTAAAGGTTGTTTCTTTTCATATTGCACAGCTTTAGTGTAATTTAGACACAACAAAAGAAAAACATGTTGTTCTGTCTTTCTTACTTGCAGAGTTTTTCCCAGACCCATACAGTGGGCGAGGATGCAGCCTGAGCCAGCAGACTTCTCAATCTTTTTCATAGATTCACAGCAGCAGTCCCACATAAACTGCACTCCTGAAACAAAACACCAAAACAAAGGTTTTTTTTTTTTAGTCCAGAGCATCTCAGGCTTGTGTGGCCAATATTGCTGTCAAGTTCAAATGTTTACAAAGCTAAATTCACTTTGTCCTTACCATCCACCTGGTGAGGTTTGAGCTTTGTGACGAGGTTCCTGTGCACCTGCACCAACGGCTCCTTGGTCTCTTCGTCTTCATCCAGCACCAGCTTGGTGGTGATGGGACAGGTCACCTGGGAGGACTCTTCCACCACAATCACCTGAAGATGGATCAGAGGCAGGGAAAGGGGAGTCGCACAAAGAGATGTCATTTTCATTTTTTTCATGTTTCAATGTCTTGGAGATACAAGATTTTATCATTATACGAATCCTACACGTGTCAGAATTCAAATACAAGACTAAATATCTGCCTTCTTTTCTCTGGTCAGGTACATTTACATCTGTACATCTAGAACATAATTAAAGTCTTGTTACACTAATAGCTGGTCTTTTTTTTTTTTAATGAAATAAATCCAAATCCATTATGCGCTCTTCTCTCCTTTCTAGCCGACACATGACCCGCACATTGTGAAGGTAGTAATGATACGCTCTAACTTTGCGTATAAAAAAATGAAACATTTCAGTAAAACCTAGCTGCCAATTATGCTGTCATTTTACATTCTCACTAAGCTTATCCAGAGCCGTCATGCACAGCAGTGTTTCTCCTATATGCATTCAGCAGTGGTGCACTGCTGTTCCTGAATTATAAACGCACTGCTGAAATTTCCCATAGTTCATTAATATTCACAGCGAAATGTAACTACTGCAACTTGCACTTTTTACACTTCACACAGCGTACTGGGGCGAGTATGAAGCCAAATTGACCCTAACACATGTGCATAAACAAACAGGCACAGTGATGGCATGACGATCAGGTAACACAAACTGAGTCGGTGACTCAACGAAAAATAACAAAGAGTGTGAGCGAGAGGGCAAGAATGAGAGACAGAGATAGCTGGGTGGTAATCAGCCCTGTCAAGCAGTTGTGCAGCCCACTGTGGTGCTGGGTAGCCATATTCTCTCATGTCAGTCTCCCTGCAGCTAACAATGTTCAGTGAGACTCCACCCACCCACATACGGCTTCTGTGCTGGTACCATTATCATTGTTTAAAAACAAAAAGGCAAGCATCGGTGGCCTAGAGTGTGAGTGGCTGAAAAGCTCAAAATGTAACAAACAAAAAAATAAATAAAAAATCAAGAGAAACAATTCAAGTAGAGAGGACGAGCAGCTTCGTCTGGTTTCATCAGAAAGTATAACACACAAATCAAGTGCTTGGAGTCCTTTCACAGAAGGATCCGATTAAGGAAGAAAAGTCAATAAAATTAAAATATGTCAGCCACTGTGTTAACAGCTGTACTGTCAAATAAGAAACGGCAATATTGTTTAACACACTGCAGTGTTATTTGTTCAGTTTTTGTTGATAGTGGTTAGTGTCTCCAATCAAATATAAAGTCATTTTTACGTTCACTACTTTGCTGCTGTAGTTGTGGATTGTATCATAAACAAAAGGTGTTTCTAAGATCAAAGTCATCATATGAAAAATCTGTATATGAATCATGTAAATAACAATTAGACTTAAATATAAAACCATGTAACTACTATTCATGTGAAAGTTTTTACCATGTCATGTATTTGTTACTCAGCTACTTGTGGCATTTTTCACACCGTTCATTGTGAAAAAACACAAAACACAAGTTGAAAGTCTCTCTAAAGCGATGGAGCCTCATTTACAAGGCCGCGTCTTATCCTCTCCATCATGGCTGGCTGTTTCTTCCACCTTCTGCAGGGGTTGTTAACAACAACTATGAGCACTGAGTCTGCCTTACTCTCAGTGGTTATGCTTCAGTCACGCAAGTTGTTTTAGTATGTAGCGTACAAGATACAAAGCTGCACAGCTACTCATCAGCTCATCTAACAACTAACTTTCTGGGAAAAATACAAAAACTTTCTCTCAGTATTGAATAAAGTCTTGAACTACTGAACCCCTGTGATAAAAATGATCAGCTCAGGGCTTTGACTGTTCAGTCTGAAATTCTAATAAGAAGATGTTTCATTTTTACCTCTCGAAGTTTCTCCCTGAGTGCCTCTCTCTCAGCTATACGTTTCCTCCTCTCCTCCTCTTCTTTCAGAGCATCTCTCGTCTCTGTCCGAAGCTTGTCATCCTTCAGGATTTTGCGGATCTTTTTTCGACCTTTGCGTCCTTCTCCATCTTGGTCGTCACCATCTTCCTCTCCACTCTGTGGAAATGAACATTAAGTTCAGCCCTCTGATCTTCAGCCCTTAGGAAAAGAAAATTCACTTCCTATGATCAGTAGCCGAGCAACCCTATGATTCGTTTGTGCCCTCAATAATCCTCACAACACACTCTAGGGCTAAGTTCAAATAACATTTTATGCGTCATGCATGACTTGACTGGTAAACTTGATGTGGGTTCATCTCCTCTACCAGGTACTGCCATGGAAAAAAGAAACTTTGGGACAGTTCTAGACAACTACCAAGTGCACTGCATTTAAAACACCTTCTCATTGCTGGAAGAGGATTCCTGAACTTTGATCCTGCGTCGCTTCTTTTTCTGATTGTAACTTCTCTGTTTTTCGTCATCTTTCTTCTTTGAGGATCTACAGACACAAACAAAATGTATGAAAGCAAGAGCACCACAGGATTATTACATCCACTGACAGTGAAATAAATGAATGCAACTGGAAACAAGGAGGTCTCTCTACTTACCTGGTCTTTCGACGTTTTTCGTCATTTTCTGATTCACTAATCTCCTCACTTATCTCTGAATCTGCACTAGACTCGGACTTTTCAAAGTCTGAGTCTGCAGAGTCATCACTGCCCACTGGTAGACAAAATAAATAAATAAATAATTCACTTAACGGCTTCAGACTTCAGAATATTTTAAACAGTTCAACATTAAATACTGATCAAATTAAAAATTCAGAACTTACATTTACGCCCTGACTTCTTCTTGCCCCCTTTATTCTTTTTGTCTTTACTGGCAGGTTTCTCCTCTCCTGATTCACCTTCACTCAGCGACAGTTTGTGACGAAGCAATGCATGGCGTCTGCCACTCTTCTTTACTTCAACATCAGAACCAGAGTCATCTGTATCCTCATCATCTTTACAAAGGGAAACAAATAGCTTGAGACAATGCAGTCATTTAAAAACAACTGGTTATATATAGAAAAAAAAATACTACCTTGCTGTTCTTCGTCTTCGTTTTCTTTTTTAGCTTTCTTTGACGACTTCTCTTCCTTATCTGCTCCATCATTGTCAGAGGAGCTCTCTGCTCCCGAAGAATAGTTGGATTTTATTTGGGCTAGAAGCATTTTCTTAGCAATCCTTTAGGAAAAGAGAAGCAAACAGACACAGATAATAGTCTCATAAAAAGGGCTTTTACAAAATTATTTTGATGGGGGAAAAAAACTCAGGGAAACCACTTAAGTATGATTTTGAACAAACAATTATTTAAAAAATACAGGGCTCCAGACTGCGACATAAATGGTCGCATTTGCTGTTTTTTGAGAGTGTGCAAGCTAAAATTTCAAGTGGTCGCACCAGTGCTACCAGTGAAAAAGTTAGTCGGGAGTTGTCACTTCAGTGAGACAAGACTGTGAGCTGCCGACTGCGCTTGATGAGTCAAGTATCATAATATGCAGCCAGAGCTAATCCATAAGTTTAAACAGTTCTAACTGATAGATATATGCTGTCATTGTTGACCTTGAAGGACGTAGATAAAACTGAAGAGTCTTTATCTAGGAGTATCACTGTCTAAATACCTGTTTTCTGGATCATCGTCGTCGTCATCACAGAGCCCACTAACTTCCATTTTAGTGTCCACTTCATCTCCTGTACAACAAAATGCCACACATTCAGTCAATAGAAGCACATGCAAGTCATTTAAAAAATAAAGACATCTGCCTACCAACACCTGTAAAGCTTACCAATTAACACACTGTATCTCATTTAATAAATACAAAAGCAGAAAAGCAGATGCAGAAAAACACTTGTCTTAACTAATACTGTCAGTGACACTGCTTATTGATCCGTTACTTTACCAGTACTTTTGTTTCTTTTGTTTGTTTCAAAGTTAAACTATTTAAGAACAAAAGTGACACTGCATTATTTTCTTTTTGTGAAATTTCCTGTTTCACTCTTTGTCTTTAAATAAAAAATAATAATAATAAAAGTTGAAAGCTTTTTCCTTTAAAAGTAGCAAAAAAGGTTAAACTAAGAATAAAGTTTTCAGCACCTATTCTACCTCTGCCAATACCAACATTGTGTTGTCTTGTATTGTATTGTATTGTTGCACACATCAATAACTAAAACAATCAGCTGGCTTGTGGCAACTTTCAATCATTTAATTTTGGGATTTCATTTAATCATTTAATTTCAGTCAAGTGGTGGTAGTTTGCAAAAAGTGCAGGTATGTCTTTTGTGCCAGGATTTATAAGTTAGACCACATTACCTGAGGACTGATGAAAGGGTCCACTGCCTCCCACCACGTTATCCTCCACGAGGGGTTTGAGCTTCTGCTCGTCGCTGTCCTCTCCGGAGTCGCCCTCAGCCTGCTGCTCCTCTTCATCCTCACTGGAGGACGACTGCAGCTTGGAGGCTGCTTTGGTGCTCTTTCCCTTGCGCTTCTTTTCATAGGACCTCTTCCGATCAGCTGCCTTTTTTTCAGGTGAATTTTTGTCTTCCTCTTTTGCGTCATCTTTTTTCTTCACACGGCTAGACCTCCTCTTCGCTGTGCTCACTTTACTCTTTGTCTCCTCGTTGTCAGAGTCTGAGTCTGAGGAGTCTGAGCCATTTTGATTCTTCTTCTTTTTCTTGGACGTCTTCTTGCTTTTTTTCTCTACGTCTGAGTCTGAGCTTTCAGACTTCCTTTTGCGTTTGGACAGTTTTTCTGTATCTTGTGTGGATGTGTCTAGTTTTGATGAACGCTTTTTAGCCGGCGTGCTTTCCTGCTCCTCATCTGTGCTGTGGCCTTCTGCAGCTTTCTCTAGCAGTGCGTGAGGAACTTCATCCGAGTCAGAGTCTACAGTCTGTTTCTCCGAGGCCTTGGTCTGTTTCCTCTCCTCCTGTTTGGTGCTCCTGGATTTCTTGGAGGATTTAGCCTTGGCCTTATCCTCTTCCTCCGACTCTGACTCAGAGGACTCATTCTTGTCCTTATTCTCAGCCTGCTTCCTTAAAGGAGTGGTCTTCACTCTACTAGAGCGGCGGCTGGGTGGTGGGCTCTCCGTCCCATCTACTGCATCAGAAGCAGAATTTTCCTCCTCCTTACATTCTTCTTTGACCTTTTTCGGTGTCTCTCCATCTTTTTCTTTGTTTTTAGACCTGGAGGACCTTGACCCACAAGTTGTCACGACTGGCACAGGGGTCAGTTTGACTATGAGGTTCTTAACCTTGGGCTGGGGGCGTTGAGAGTCCGTTGGGGTTCCATTTGACTTGGTATCGTTATCTGTGACCAAACTGGTGTCAGTCTGCGAGAGCATGGTGGACTCTGCAAGGCTCTCCACCATCTGAAAAAGCTCTTCAGGAACCGAAGGAGGCACAGACATAATGTCATGATCTAAAGACATTTCACCTGCTGACACCAGAGCATCATCACAGACTTCAGTTTTAATAGTCTTTTTGGTTATATCAGTTTCTGTTTGGTGGTCTTTCATTTCTATCTCATTTTCTGTTTGGAGATCTTTTACTTCTGTCTCAGTTTCTGTTGAGTGGTCTTTTATTTCTGCCTCAGTTTCTGATTGGTCGTCTTTCATTTCCATCTCAGTCTCAGTTTCTGCTGGTTGGTCTTTCACATCTGCCTCAGTTTCTGATTGGTCGTCTTTCATTTCCATCTCAGTTTCTGCTTGGCTGTCTTTTACATCTGTCTCAGTGTCTGTTTGGTGGTCTTTTACTTCACTCTCATTGGATGCTTGATCATAGTCCTTGTCCTGCTCATTGTGATTTTCCTTATTCACCTCTTGACCTGCATCAGCCTCCTCAGCTGAATCTGCCACATTATCCTCTACATGGTCGTTTGCTGCAACTGCAACATTAGTGCTCCTTTTTACAGCATGTTGTCCTTCGTTACCATTCTGTAACTCCATGTTTCTGAACTCAGGCTCCAAAGCCATCTCCAAAGCACTGTGGGCTTTCTTCAAATCAGAAAGCACGGCCTTGAAGGCTTTCAAATGCCGATACCTGATAGATTTATCTCCCTGGTCCTCGGCTGCTTGTTGGATGAACTGGATGAACGTATTGTTTAAACCAGTTGTAGTTTCAACAAGCTTTTTTGCTTTCTTTATAAGTTCCTTGGGTACCTGAAGTCTTTTGTAGGAGAAAGTCATGGTCCCAGAGCCTTCAGTGTGTTCTTTTCCATTGACAACTGCTTTGTGCTCTTTGGCTGCTTTGTTCTTGTGCCTCTTGCTATCACGTTCCTCTGTTTTATCTGTTTTTCGTTGCTTCAGTTGCTCAAGTTCTTGTTTCTCCATGATGCGGTGGCATTTGGAGACCAGATCCTGGAGGGGTTCTGATCTGCAGACATAGCAGTGCCACTTTGAGTTCTCATCAGTAATGACGGACAACTCCTTCCTGCCCAGGTTGCGCAAAATGCACTTCTTGCAGAAGGCGTTGTTGCAGTAGTCACAGCAGATGAGTTTGCCGCCTTCAGCACACCACCTGGGGAGAAAAGATTCAACAGTGTTTGAGGTGAAATAGGAAATGAGGTTTCCAAAAGTATTGACAAACTAAAAATCTACTAAAAATTTGTTCGAAACTGATGAAAAACAATAAATTCAATTGTCAGACATACATTCCGTATTTCAATAAATACTACTCTAAAAAGAAGCATTACATTTTTTTAGACTATATTTTACATTTTCATGTAAATTCCCACTCAGATCTACAATGTCATAACTCACATCTTTTTAATTCTGTTGTTGTTGTTCTTTTTAATTTAGTTAAACAAATAAATCACAATGTTTTGATGGTCTGGTGTAAAATGTTGTACCTGCACTGCTCATCCATCCCATCAGAGTCTCTGCTGATGTCATCACTCGTGTAGTACTTGTAGCATGACTAGAGGAAGAGAAAACAATGTGGCCTCTCATACATTAAGGATGCAAATGCAGACCTTCACTGAAAAAAAACTAAAATCTGGACTTTCCTACCTTGCAAATGAGTACTTTGAGCGCAGGATGCTCATACACAGAGTTGCGCTGAAACTGGTTTACTTGCTTTCCGCAGGCAGTGCAGCTCACTTTCTTCTGCAGGGTATCATCTGTGATAAAAGAAAGAAACAATTGTCCTGTTTCTCACTTTTTTCCCCCACTCGCTCCATAAATGATGTATACCGGATCATGTGCTAAAAAATTCTATGCATTCTAACCTGTAAACATCAACATACCACATAAATGCTTAGTTTAATTACTGTATTTTTAAAATACAGAAATACAATCACCTGGTTTTTTCTGCTTGAAATCCACTCTGAGCTTCATGGCACCTTTATTTTCATTCCCAGCCGGCCTCATCACTAAAGTGCCTAAAGAACATAACAGCAATGTCTCCAAAATGAGCACCAGCAATGTCGACGACTTGATAAGAACCAGCAAGTACGTTCATACAGCTCATACCTTTAGATGTGCCGCCCGTGTTACAGTCGGAAGGATTGTCGGAAGTGGCACCTTCATTTTCGCTTTCTGCTGAGGCGTCAGATTCATTCTGTCCAGTGTGCTTAGCTACAGTGGCGGGCTTCCTAAAATGAGTTAGCACGTAACTTTAGCATTTTAAACTGTGTGAAATAATGCAACCGCGACAAATACAATAACTTTCACATTCAGGAAAATTTGCTCCTTACCTCTTGCTGCGAGAAGAGGAGGGCTTCATAGTTTCTGCTGAGCTACCAGGCTGGCGAGGACACAATATTTGTAAGCATGACAATTAAGAACACATTTCAAACATCAGAGGTCAAAACACGCAGACTGCCAAGGAGGTGGGGCACTTACCTCCTCTTCTTTTTCTGCCATTTGGTTTAGGTGTGATTCAGAAGAAGCCAGACTCATTTTACCTGGAAAGACATTCGAAATAATGTTAAGTACATATTGTTTACATCCAAAAGATTCAGACAGACTCACGCACACTGTCTAAGACACATGTATTGGCACACCTTGTTTTGTTTTTTTTTTAAATGCATCTTTGCAAAGTGGACAGTGTGCAGGAGTCTATTTGTAAGTAAGTTAATGAACTGTGTTGTTTCTGATGACGATGTTGTCTGAGTTTAAGTCTATGAAAACATGGCACATCTAGATGTATATATGAAGAGTTCATTTGCAAAAACTCCATTTTCACAAACCTTCAGAAAACCCACTTTTCCATCGTCTACCTGAGACAACATCAAACTTAAGTTATCTCTTTCTTTGTTATGTCATTTTTACTACGTCAAATCCACTCAACTTCAGTTTGATCGATATTATCTCAAGCAAACAACAACAAAAAAAATATGTTTTCTGAAAATCTACAAAAATTGAGTTATCTGTTTTTGCAAATGAATTCTTCACATTCTTACCTTACAAGACCAGAAACATGCATACTGGGTTTTAGTCCATCATTACATGATATCCCACAGTTCCCACATTTCTGTATTTTCGTCATTTGTCCATAGGTTCCCATTGCATGTGTATTTCAGTCATTTTAAAACAGTTCAGAACTTCTAGAGCACATTTTTGACAAGACTGAAAAGGCAACATAGCACAAGTAGAAATATACCAGGGGAAAAAAACAGCTACAGTGGACATATGTGCAAGAATAATTAATAACTATAGTCATGCAGGTTTATGCTCCTGGGGGACGAGGAGCCAAGTGGACATGTTGTGTCCTGATGGCTGCTGGGAAAGTCAAATGTAACAGACAGTGTTTGTGTTGTTGTCGCTGAGAGTTGAAAGAAAACTTCCCGAGATGTCGCTAATGAACCGTTAACAAAAAGCACCGTGAAACTGACAGCACGACAGCAGCATTTGTGTGGGCAAATTAAATTAAATCTGTGAGTTACTGACAAGCTTCCGCACGCATTTGCATGAAGCACCTCGCTCCTGATCCAGAGGCACCGCTGTTTATTTTACCGTTTTGCGTCATCATAATGTGCTGATTAGATGGCCGCGAGCGCCGTTCAACTACCGCTCAGTCCTGCCAGCAGCGACCAGTCGTAAAACGTACACAAAATCCTGTGTCAGTCCAAGAGGAAGAGCCCACGCTTCTGCTTTTGCAGCTCTGTGCCACTTCTTTATCCGCAACGGAGCCTTTCCGTGTTTTGACAACACTAGAAATCTCGACCCGCCAAGTTTAGACTCGCTAACATTAGCGGCTTTAACGGTCAACCGTCAATGCAGGACTGCTTCTTTCCTTTGCCCTCTGTTGCCCTGGCAACCTCGCAACCTCGGCAGTGCATAAAAGCTCCAGTGCATGGGCATGCACCGATGCATGCACGGGCCTTTCCTGTGACGATGCCAAGGCACCGAGCAGCCCCGCAGCCTGGCATTGCCTCCTAGCATCCGAAGTAGCGGTGCAACATTTAGCTAGCTACAGTACGAACAAAATAAATGCTTTTCCACAATCGATCCCGTGTTTTGAAGTCTGATTACTTTGAAAAACACCCCGGAATACGCATGTGTACGCGTGAAATCTGCATGTGTGCGAACTTGAACATTGCCGGCTGCGCAGCTAGTAGCTCGGCTAGCCTCGGCTAGCTAACTAGCATGGCCCGGCTCGCCGCTAGCGAAGGTAGCACGGCAATCAATGCAAAACAGACTTGTCTAAACAAACAGACTAAATAGTGTTCCTACCTGCTTTTCACCGTCGTCATTTCTTGACTGACGGAGACGCGTTTTGTTCGGAGTGCAGGTAGCCCGGTTCGATACACAGTGCAGGTTTTCGATGGTATGAAAGCAAGAATAAGCGCTGAATACCGAAACAACTCCGGTCAGGGGAGACAAAGCGAGGGGACCATCTTGCCGGATGGCTGTGGACGCAGTAAAATGGCGCATGTAGCCTGAATCCAGGGAGCGATCCTATTGGCTGAGCGGCTCGGAGGCTCTGACTGGTCCATTATCAAGACACTCAGGGACCGCTGGCCAGCTGCAGAGGATACAAGTTCAACATCAGGCAGTTTTTACTTTCAAATGCAAAAGTATGATGGAAAACTTGTGCTTAAACTATTAGAAAAAAAGGGGGAAAAAAGGGGTTAACTGTTGTTGTGCCAAAAAGTGATTTCTGTACAAGGGAGCAATTGTCCTCATACCTCAATTCACCAATTAAAAATAAAAATAAAAATCATGCCTGGCCATCTCATATTCGTCAGATTTATTTTCTGTGCATGTAATTAAGTAAATCATGTGTAAAATCTGGGCTCATGGTAACATTAGTTTTTGAGTTAGACATTCTTAAAGAGAGGTGGGATCATTTTTGGTGCCATTTTCTTCCCATTTTATCTTAATTTGTTTGTAGCACTATGAGTTGGAACATTTTCTTTTAGCCCAGGAATAATATTATACACCTCTTTCAGTTAGGACCAATATTGGAGATTCAAATTCAGATTCAGAAAAATGTATTTGTTCCCAGGGGCCAATTAAAAAGGCACTAAGAGGAGGCAGTGCAACAATAACATAAAGGTAAGTAACACAAATTAAACAAATGGGGATAAATATAAATATATATACAAATGTATGTGGTTTCGCCTGTCATACCTGCTCAGTGCATGTTCTAATGTTGGCCATAAATGCATATATATATAATTTTAACATATGTCTCTGACTAGCACCATACTCTACATTTTAAAGCTGCTATTAGTGCAAATCAAAAAAGGGAAAAAAATCAGCCTCTTAGAGTGAAAAATAAAAGTTTTATGGTTGGTGGAATATCAGAGTACACAGAAACATTGAACATTTTTTGACTAAATTTACACCATTATATAACTAGTTTCTATTATTCTATAAAAGCAGGGTCACAGGTTGTATGAAAAGGTGTCTTTTCATACAATATATGTAAACTTTAGGTTTCAACTGAAAGTAATGGTTCTTCCATATATGGACATTCAGATTGTACAAATTCCCCTGGGTGTGGAAAATCCAAAATTGCACATATCAATGGTATTGCACAGATTCTTCCATGAGTAGAAATACTGATAGAGAAGTATTAATATTGCACAGATTGTATCGATATTTCACTGATTCATCTGTACGTTAAAAACAAACAAGCAAAAAACCTGAACCTTGGCTGGTCTTACTTGCCATAGAAATTTTTGATGAAAGACTTTAAATATGGATACATCCATAATACTTCTCTGTTTTGTTGCACACTTTCAATTTTCAAGGAAGAATAATTAAAATGATTTCAATACTGATTTTTTTGAAGGTGAAAATATTTTTAAAATCCCAGACCTGAATATGGAATTCTTAAAATTCAACCAAAGTATTTTATAGAACCTAGTGTTGGGCGCAAATTACACACACAAAGCAGTGAACAACGTATTTTCTGAATTCTAAGTAAGCTGACGCAGATTGCCCCACAAACAAAATAGGTAAATCCCTCAAAAAGTCCCCTCTGGTGGTTCTGAGGCTTACTCATCAGGTGATACGTGTGATTAACCACAGACCACCACTGCTCTCCAACCACTTATTGGAGTCAACCAAATTATTATATTAATAAAAATGCTTGTCTGGAACACTGAAGGAATCAAACCAAACAGCGTCACTGTTATCTGGTCCCCAAACCATAAATATAAATTGCCTGAATATCTCTTTACTGACTTGGTGACCATAGTCAAGTCACAGCAAAAGGACAACAAAAGTGGTTGTTGCTACCAACAGAAGTAAAAGTCACTGCACCACAGGCGAGGTAGAGACAGAGATGGACATCCTATTTAAATGTGACAAATACAATGATACAATACAGGAATACTTTAAACAGTTTGGCCCGTTAATCCCAAACCAAACAGAACTAGACAGCAATGACAAGCAACAGATTCTGTTATGGAAAAGACATACAGCAGCAGAGGGACATATGCTTAAAACATGGCAGTATATTACAGTTATCTTGACACAGCGTATTATAGGCACTAACACAAAAAACATGTGTACTGTTTTACTTCTATTTTGTCATAATCTTATTGTTTTTATCATCTTATTCAATTTCTTTATTCCACTAAATAAATTGCGTTTTGTTTTGTTTTTTTTTCCTTTTTCTTTTTTCTTCTGTTTTTTGGGGGAATTCTTTTTGATGATTTGTCAATATTGTTTACCTGATATTTGTGGCAATAAAGCATATTGAATTGAATTGAATTGAATTGAATTGAATTGAATTGTCCACCTGGGGTGTTTCCCACAAGGCATTGTGGGAGGATTAAGGGTGATGTGGATGTGTGAGACAAGTGTTCATGTGAATCTGGTGTAAGACTGGAGGGGAAGGTGGATGGAGGGAGGATGTGACTGGATGGGGATGGAGGATGTAGGTAGGGAGGGTAGATGGAGGGAGGATGTGGGTGGGTAGGGAGGGAGGGCGAGTGGAGTGTATGGGGGGTGGGTGGATGGGGTGACCTGGTCCTCCAGGCTCTTGGTGGCCCTTCTGCCTGGGGTGTGGGGGTGGGGGTGGCTCTTGGGCTCGTGGGACCCTCGGTCCTCCGCTCGGCCTGCCTTGGAAGGCTGGTGCCCGGCAGGGTCGGCGGCTGCTGGTCTCGGCCTCTGCCACGTGGCTGCGGGAGGCTCTGGCTGGGGCGTCTCCCTGCCACCGTCTGGGGTCCTCAGTGGTGTGGTGGCTGGGATTGCTGCTGATGGTCCAGGTCTTGGGGCGCCCCTGGTCTGCATCCAACCTTTGCAGTGGCTTGGCTGCATTTGCACGTGAACGCTTATATTTGAACACTCTTCACTCCTCATATTCTGTAAGATGACACTGCATGGTCCACACTAATAGCTACTTCTGTTTATTACATTTATTTAATTTAATCAATTAATTAATTATTTAATTAATTAATCAATCTATTTCTCCTGTCATATGTAGTTTTTTTGTTGCTGTTGTTGTTGTTTGGGGGGGGGTTTTCTCTACCTTTTGAGTGTATATGTAAATCTTGTGCTCTGGTAGTCGTTGCGATTCAGGTTTTCTCAGCCTGGTCACCTCCTATAGGTGCTCTGGATGATTATCAGCTCTGTTTTCCTGCAAAGGCCATGGGATGTTTTCTGTTGTGTGATTGTACAGGTGTAGCAGTCGGTAGATTGGTGTATCTCTGTCTCTTCTCTCTTCTTTTCACTACCAGGTCCATCAGTATTGATGAAATAAATTAAAAGGAAGGAAAGGGGCTGCAGGGTGGCGCAGTTGGTAGCACTGTTGCAGCAAGAAGGTTGCCGGTTCGCGTCCCGGTGGGGGCGCCTGGGATCTTTCTGTGTGGAGTTTGCATGTGGGTTCTCTCTGTGTTCTCCGGCTCTCCCACACAGTCCAAAAACATGTTGAGGTTAATTGGTGATTTTAAATTGTCCGTAGGTGTGAATGTGAGTGTGCTTGGTTGTCTGTCTCTAAGTGTGGCCCTGTGATAGACTGGTGACCTGTCCAGGGTGTCCCCTGCCTTCGCCCTAAGTTGGCTGGGATAGGTTCCAGGCCCCCCGCGACCCTCGTGAGGATTAAGCCGTGTATAGATAATGGATGGATGGACATTAAATGGAGAAAAATAACAAAAAATTAAAATAAAAAAAAAAAGAAAAGGGTAAGGAACCACTATTTACTTATTCCTTAAATTAAACCACACTGGGGTTGAACATCAAGACTATTACCTGAAGATGGGGCTAATATTCAGTGGCTGTCAGTTGGTTGTGCAATAGTGCAATAGTGCAATAGTGCAAGTACATTACAGCAAAAGTTGGCAAACATAAAATGTGGAGAAAAGTAGTTTCATCGGTGTTGGTCTTCACTCATTATAGTTTAGGTCAGCTTGACATCTTTTATTTTTAAACTTCTGCTTCAAGAACAATAGTAAAATATCAAACTCAATATTTTATTCTTTTAATTTGAATAATAATTCTTCTGTATTCTCTAGGAATGACAGGTGGGCGAATGCTTCATCAGACCATCTATTTCGGGTCATTATTACCCAGAATACCCAAGCTGGTAAGAAGTTTCTTTATTGGTGGTCACATTTTCCTCTTATTAATGTGTGGGATAAAATGTTGACTCAAAATATTTCCCATGAGCCTACACAAACCAACCACTTTGAAATGACATAAGGGAAAGCCAAGGTGTTACATTCATAGTAATAAACAAACCTAATATATTAATTACATTTTTAACACTGATTTTATGCTTGTTGGTTAAATTCCACAATAAAATATCGATCCATTTTTTTGACAGGAGGCATCTTGGGTCACCATTGCAATTATTCCTTTCAGTCTCCCATTTACATCAACATTAAAGACTCATCTTTTCTCCTTTTGCTTTCAATTCCTTCCTTCCTAAGGCAATGCTAGTCACTTCTCTTTTCTTCTCTTGTGTGTTTTTATGGTCTTGCTATTTTCATTAATCTGGTTCCACTCATGTTCCTATTTTAAAACATTGACTTTTGTTTACACTTTGGTTTCATAGTTTCACTTCTTTGAATCTTGCCAATATGGACAACTATAGCGATCCTATTCATGGTGTTGTATTACTAGGTGCATAGTTTTCATAGAGGGCTGCAAGGGGACTTGGTGGTTAGCACCGTTGCCTCGCAGCTAGAAGGTCGCTGGTTCGCATCCCAGTGTGGACACCCGAGGTCTTTGCATGTTCTCCCCGTGCAGCAGGGGTTCTCTACGGGTTCTCCAGCTTCCTCCCACAGTCCAAAAACATGTCGAGGTTAGCTGGCGATTCTAAATTGTCCGTAGTATGTATTGCTGCGTATTGCTTGGTTGTCTGTCTCTAAGTGTAGCCCTGTGATAGACTGGCGACCTGTCCAGGGTGTCCAAGTCAGCTGGGGTAGGCTCCTACGACCCTAGAGAGGATTAAGTGGCGTATAGATGATGGATGGATGGATGGATAGTTTTCATAGATATTGCATGTTGCTGTTGCATGCTGTTAACTTGTCTTTTCTTTTCTTCATCGCTCGTGTTTTGTCCTCTCTCTCTCTCTCTCTCTCTCTCTCTCTCTCTGTACCATTCTGCAGGCATTTGCTATTTCCAGGGTCCTTAACGTCTCAGTGTTTATTGCTCAATCAATACTGTTTGTCCATTATCCCCTCACCCCGACCAGTGGAGGCAGACGGCCTCCCTCCTCAAGCCTGGTTCTGCCGGAGGTCTCCTCCTGTAAAAAGATGATTTTTCCTTTCCACTGTCACTAAGTGCTTGATCAAAGGGAATAGTTGGATTTGTTACGTTTCTCTCTATTATTGTATGGTCTTAATATTGTGTATGTCCTGTGTGTGCTTTTAAAATAGTAACGTGACAAATGAGGTGACATAGCACACTTTCATTTCATCAGTTGTACTTGTTCTTTTTGGCTGAGATGAGTTGAAAAGGTTAGTATGAAAAAAGTCCCCAAGGAGTCCTGAGACCAAGTTTTTTTAAAGAATACACTTAAGGTATTAATACAAGGTGATCTCAGCAATTCTAAGTGAGGACTTTGCTATGATAAGGAATTATCGGGCAATTTCTGAGTAACAGATAACCACGTACCTAGTGGAACATTTGATAGTAAAAAAAGATAGACAGCATCCTCTAGTCCCTATTTGGTGTCTTTCCTCTGTGACGCTGCAACACGTGGTCACGGTGTTGGTGTGTCTGCATATAAGTCAACAAGAGTGTGAAATGAATCGAACTTCTCTGCTCAACCTTACGGTGCTTGCTCAAGGTCTCGATTGCAGACATGAAGAACTTCAATTTTCAAAGTTTTGCAGTGATGATGGCAATCTTGCTGTTTGTCAGGATCAGCACAGAAGAAGTGTCAAAGAAGAAGATACTTGAGCACATTCAAGATGATGCCAAGAATTTGACTAACGATTCGGTGAGAAAACTACAAACTAATTTCTGTTTCTTTCATAGTTTGATAATATACTGACTTTCTTATTTTGTTCATTTTAGACTATGAATATAATGGTGACAAAGATATCGGAATCAGGCAAAACATGTGTGGTACGTTGGAACCTTTTTGTATTTTTTTTTTGGAGTTTATTGCACACAGTGGTCTTCAACATGTGTCAGCTGAAACAGATCCCATTAAGGCTTCTCTTGAGTATGTCAGCCACTGTGTTCAGTATCACTACTAACTTTGAGTTTCTCTTCTCAGCCAAATTTCTTCTGCTTGGCTGAAAAGGCTCTGGACAAAGCTCTGAAAAAAGCCACGAATCATACAGCAGCTAACCGTCGACTGTCACATCTCACCTCCCAGTTGCATGTGTACAACAAAGGGGTAAGGAAGGAGGAATTATTATGCATTTCCAGTGATTCTTGGTGGTCATCAACTAAATCACACTTCATTAACATTTCAAATAACTTGCACTGACAGTTAAAAAAGATGCTCTGTGTTCACATGGACTTTTTCTTTTTGCACTCAAGCTTTTGAAATTATTTTGTTTCAGACTGTCTGTCATCTGAAGCGCAACCAAGATCAGCAAAATATAATGCTTTTTCTGGAAGATATCCAGGTGTGCGTAACAGACGCCTTGAGGAACACAACGAACACAACGGCATGAATTATTATTTATTACATGTAATATACATAAGTTATTTATTGTAATATTTATTTTCTTGCACATTTCTTTTTTGTATTTGTATTTATTCAGCAATAAATGAAAAAAAAAAAAAATGACAAGGGTTTGTGAATCAAGTTTCTTTTTCTTTTTTTCTTTTTCTTTTTCTGGCATGCCTGCTCTTAATCTGTTAAGTGTCAGCAATGCATCCATATCTTCACAAGTCAAACTGTTCATGAAACCAATAACAGCTGTTGTACACCGAAGAACAACACTTTTGAACACAAGCTCACCTTTGTAAGACATCGATTATGCTCTGTTTTTAAAAATTAAGTCAAAAAGGCAGTTAAAAATAAACTGTTTTGGCTGCCGTGTGCCATTATGATCAACTCCACTGGTTTCTAATAGCCGTGAACAACTAGGAATATCACTGATTTAATAATGAAACACACAGGAAGAGTGACGAGAGTTTGAGATAAAACATGTAAAATAATTTAATAAATAAAATCCAGGAGTTTGATAGACGTAAACATTTGACATACATTATAATACAAAATAAAAGTCAGTTTGCCTCCACTACAAAACATCGTAAAATCAAATTATATCCACAAAGACGTCACAATGGTGCATTATACTAAGGCATACCGTCTCTATGGTGTATCTCAATATAACACAAATTGTCCTGACATTAAAAAAAAAAAAAAAAAAAAATGTTAGTGCCATTTCAGTCAATGGCACTAACATAGGAGTGGGCTAGCATGCACGCCCTTATGCTTCTGACCTAAAGGAAACAGTATAAAGCACACTTGTCATTTACATATTTTAATCGATTTCTTGCATTCACTTGAAGGTAACTCTAACTCCCTCTTTTACTGGTGTTGAGAGTAGAACATAATCTGGTTCAGGTGAAAATACACCCTCAATTACAATTAACTTACAGTGTATTTCTATGATTATAGGCCAATATGCAGACACATCGGTCTGCTAAATCACAAGAAGCCAAGACTTCCTCTGTGTAGCGTTCATCACAAGACACTAGTATTACTTACCCTCAGCATATTTTAGAAGATATGAATATCTTGTAGTTTGTAAGTCATGACCACAATTCAGTGTTCTGCATCCTGACAAATCTGTAGCTTCTGTCACATTGCTTGTCGTTGTTAAAATGCTGCAATGCTGTAAGTGAAGTGATTTTGTTTTTGTTTTAGTGGTATATAGCCAGTGGTGCTCAATGCAAATTGCCACTGGAATGTGTTCCAAAGCAACAGTAAAATATCAGACAACCTCAGAGAAGTTTTACAATACAATACATACAACAGGTCCTCTTAGCAAAGAGGTCATAAGCCTATCACAGGTGCAGCTCCTTCACTTTTAAATCCTTACCAGCTATACAGTGTATGAAGATATCTTTTAAATAGTGTTTAACCATAAACTGAACTAATGACTTCTTTTAGGTTACATGAAAGTTGCAGTGAAATGTAGCTCTCCTCTGCGCTTTCATCACTGCAGAAGGGATTCGATCACAGCGTCTGGTTTTGCAGATCTTTTCCTGTGTGGAGATGGATAGGTGATAGGCGTTATCAACAAATTCAAAGAGCTTTTAGTCTTCTCATTTCTCAGAATAACAGCATATCACGATAACAACAAATGCAGTCATGCTAATACTTCAACATTCTAGTTTGCACTTTGTGTGTCAGAAAAAATCAGATAATGATTAAATATGAAAGTGGTAGAGGTATTAGAAATGGATTGTAATCTGAATGCTCAAACCACCTCGGGATATGGTTTACAAATACCTCCAGCCAGATGCTAAGAGGTATAAATTCATCTGTCTCCTCAGAAACAAACTCAATCCTTAAGCTCTTCACAAAGTCAATAAACGATGTGTGGAAGTGGGCAATTACAAGATCTTTTCCTGTGATAATGGCGGTTGAAGTGTCATAGAAATCAGTAATCTCTCTCACTGTCACATGATTCGCAACAGCAAGAAAACTGTTTCCAATTTCAACATGAGCAGTCAAGCAGAAAATGGTAGCATACTGTGTACTGCTGTATTATTTATCTAATCCCTGACCAGATGGGTAATGGTTGGCATGATGAGACCCTGTAAAGAGACACAAGCTATTGATGTTTGTTTTAGCTGACGGGTGGTTTTTAGCTTGCCTGCTTAACTGTGATTTTGTAAGTAAGAGTCATTATTTTTGTCATCCATCCTGTGGACAAGAGGTTGGTCGACCACAATTTGCACGTAGCCAATTTAAACCAAAATAGGCTCAAGATGGAAATACTGAGCAGTGTAGATGCATTTATGAGAGATGCATAGTTGTAATTGAGAGTAAACCAAAATGCACTGCGTCATATCTAGATATGAGATTCTTAGATTGAAAAACGTAAATGGAAAATGCATGCAAAAAATGACTCAAATTACACAGAAGTCACATTGTGGGCTGGTACTTTAGAAATGCTCAACAGGATGCGGAAGTACTTTACCTTCGCCCAGTCTTGGGTCGACCACTCTTGCTACTTTTAGAAGTTCTGGGCCGTTCTAGTTTCATCAGCGACTGCCGCATGCTCTCCTCTGTGTAGGCTAGATACACATGGGACAGGTCCACCTCGAATGGCTACAGGTGGCAAGGACAAAAGAAGAGTGAGGTCAACATGACATTGTCAACAAAGGGAAAGACAGAAATATCCAAGAAACCTTTCACTACACAAAAACAGTCTTATACAACTCACGTCTTTTTCTTTTTTGTCCGGGGCAGGGGTCTGTTTTCTCATGTTGTTGCCAGTGTAAGCTACACATTTCTGAAAGACACAGAATAAAGAAAACTGACACCATTGACCAAAAAGAAGTCCTTCATTCTCAGTCTGCATCTTTAAATTGATGTTCATCAAACAGGACACGTGTGTGTGGATCAGCAATGCACGGTGAACTCACCAGCTGCCATTCTCCAATGTCTTCATTCCAGTGTACATAGTTCTCTATCATCTCCTACAAGGAATACGCAAGAAAATGTAAAAACTAGGAACACAGACAGACATTATGAAAGGTGAATATGCCCCCAAACCAGCAAATATCATGTAACTGCAGAGCTGCAATGCCAACAGGTTAACGCAGGTGAACATTTGCTGATGTGCACTGCCTAAAGGTGTTTTATTCCATTGGAATTGATTTTTGTTGCCTCAGTGTAATTTATGTTGTACTATTACTAATATCAAGATTGTTCTGACTTAGTGAGTTTTACATCTGATCTGATCTTAAAATATTATTTATTGTATTGCACAGAAGAGCTAAAGATGGAGAGTAGAATACGTTGCACACGTCACGTCATGATACTTCTTCAGCTCTTCATTACAATACTTGATATACAATTTTGTAAATATCTGGATTAAAGATTTTGTGAAAAATGAGGGGTGCAAAGTTTGAAGGCAACAGCTAGTTTAACAGCATGTACGATACATATTTAACCAACGCTTAGGTAAATATGACTATCTGATCAGACTGTGAAACAAAGATGCCTAATATTTAAAGGACTTAAATCATGAAAAGCAACCAAAGCTTTAATCAGGACATCTCTAAAGCAAACACACACAGACCTGGTACTCCTGGGGTATAAAGTTGTCTATGATGAGCATCTGGAGCCGGAGCTCTCGGCTCAGCTGGCGGATGTTCTCCAGGAGGCCCTCGAGCTCTCTGTGGTGCTCTTGCTGTAGATCTGCCATCTAACAGACAAAACATAACCATCACGGATCAATTTCAGTCCTTCCCAGAAGAATCAAAAATAGCAACAAATATGGATTGAGTTTAGAGTATGATTAATTCATTTCATTAAATTCTGATGAAAGAAATGTTTCGTTACATTTTCCACTGTATGCAATTATATCTATAGTTACATGGTGTGTACTATGCAATTCCTTTATTAAAAGTATACTCTCTCTTAATTTTACTCTTTTTTTAATATCATGCTTACTTCTGATTTGGCAGCCATCAGCATAGTCCATACTTTCTTCAGCTTCTTGGTCTTTCCTTGAGCCTCCTCCTGCAGGCTCGTGTATTTCTCTTCTATATCCAGACGCTCTTGCTGTGTTAAGAAGACAAAGAGTCAGTGATTATGTAGAAGCAAGACCTTTTGGGAAACAAGCGACTAAGACCCTATATAGATGCCAGGCAGATGTCAAAATGCCTCTTAAATGTGTTGTACTTCTGAAATTCAACTTGTGAAAATTATGAATCAGTTTGAAATGCAAGGATTTAATAGGTATACTTCTTGTCTTACTAATATCTCACTTAATTGTACCATTCCTTTCAATTTAAATTGTGCTTTTTAAAAATGCCCATGTATTGGGGAGCTAAGGGACCCCAGGCAAAAGCACCCAATTCTGCTTGGGCAGTTTTATTAGATGGAACTAGAGGTTTGCTCTGTTTGGCAGCGATAAATCCAGAATATATCTTCGCATAGTTTTGTATGGTTTTAAAGATAACAATGGAAACTTTACTGAAACTCTTCAACTAATACGTCTTTTTCAGATATTATTTACATAACTAATAATATAGAAGTCATTACTTAAGAGGAAATTATTAAATATTTTGTGCTGATGTTTGTGTTTAATTGTAGGTCATTCTTGGGGTCCCCAGGGTCAGGAGTCTGTTGACTCAAACACAGGTTACATTGTACACAAAGAAAGTGAGAGAGTGAATATGAGCTTCTAACCATATTTTCAGCCACAACGAAGCAGCCGTTTCAGTTTGAGTCTAGCATTCTGGTGTCTTATATCATATCCTGCTATCCTGTAGTGTATAGCAGAGTGACAGGCAGCTGATGAGTGGCTCAAGACTGTGGTATTTTAACTGTGGTTAAAACACAGGATTCTTTTGATAAAGCTACTTGTTTGTTTAGTTGTTCACCACAGACATTAACAGATGCACTACAGCTTGATAGTAGTTTGCTTTTTTTTAGTATGGTGTTACAGATCCATTAATGTGAACATGTCATTTTATACAGATAACAGCATGAATGACTAATATAAGTACAAACCAGCTGGCCAGCTGAGTGGACACTGTGTCACTGTATCGCTGGTGCTGTGTGGACTCAACTACTGTATGCTGATGTTTATCCTTACCTCTTTCTCCTCCAGCTCCTTGCGCAGCTGCTCTGCTCTCCTGCGACGTTCTTCAAGTTCATTGTTGGACTCCTGCAAGAGTTTTTCCTGCTCCTCAGCCTTGGCCAAGAGGTCCACTCCACCCACAATCACTTTCTTCTCTAAAGCTGACAATTTCTCCAGCAGGAGGTGATGCTCCTGCCTAAGGGGTTAAAAGCATGTTAGTTATCTGCTGAAGTTGTTCCCACACATGACTTGAATTATTAGGAATATCACTACGCTGTTTTCTTCAATGGACTCACTGGGCTTTAAGAAGATCCTTCTCCCTCTTCTCCAGCTCTGCTCTTGCCTTGTTCCTCTCCTCCTCCTCCATGTCCAGCTTGGCCTCCAAAGCCTTTCTTTCCTCTTCAATCTTTGCCTGCATCTCCACCATCTTGTCTGGGGAGACCTTCTTCCTTGCTGAACAGAGACACACAAGATACCATTGTTTTACAGGTTTGCACAAGATGTATCCTCACATATCAAGTACTTGACACTGGTAAAACATGATTTAAATGAAGATTAATCAATTATTAACGGATAGTATTAATTAGCATTAGTATTATTTAATCTGTGCAGTTTTAGTTCATCCATTTGAGGTACAGCAAAAGGGTTTGAGGGTATTCTAAGTGAACCACAGTCCTAAGGAGTGAGTGCCAGTGAGATCCAGCAGCACAAAATTCTGAATTGCTGATGCACAGGATTAAATAATTATTGTTAGTGGAAGCAAAATTTGAAAATAAGGGAAACTACACTAAATGCAAGATTGTAACACAACAGGTGACAACACTGTGATTATGAGGATGTAGAACATGAAAACCATGGGTGGCAGTCAGACATGGACAGTCAGAAAAATGCAAACAGAGATTATACAATCATCTGTTATCCAATTAGTCAGAGTTAGTGGAATTGCTACTGAAGCACACGGTGGCCTTCTTGATCATTTATGTGAGTAGAGACACCGTTGCTACAGGGCGGTAAGGACCATGTAGATTCTTACACCAACCTCTTTCTTCTTGAATTAAGAGGTAGTATAGCAAGTCAGACAGGCGTCATTTGCACCAGGAGGAGGAGAGAGAGAGAAAGAGCAACACATTACAGAGTGATCTCGAAAGTCTTATGACTCTACAAAGGGGAACATCGAATATGGGGCAAGGAGTGGGAGACATGACAACTAAGAAAAACAACAATTGCCAGTCAACAGAACATGAAAATAAAAAAATAAAAAAATCACTTCACATAATGAAACATGATGTGGGTGAACTGCGTCTTTAAGGAACAGAGGTTACAAGTCACACAAGGCAGCCTGTCAGCAGTGCAAGCTGAAACAGAGGATATAAAAATTGTCATGCAGAAATGGTATATAATGCCAAAACGGTTTTCATTTAGGTAATGCATGAAAAAAAAGTAGTAGAAAAAATACTTCAGGTAGTTTAAATCCTTTAGATGGATCGGTTCAGCTGGACAGCTAAACTGAATTCAGGGATCTGTCCTGAAACCATTTTGTCAAATCTTGCACACCAGGAACCTTGCAGTCATTTTCATGTAAATCCTAACAATATTTTAGACATGAAAATTCAGGAGTGTGGTCAGTAGCTGTGGGGATGGGGGTGGGGGTCTGCGCTGTGAGCCTACAGGAGTGGAAGAGACACAAGGAATGTATAAAACCCCTTTCACACATGTACAGTGATCCATAAATATGCTGGGAAAACTTCACTCTCCCAAATTGTTTACAATTCATTTTTCAAGGTAACCCGCTTGTCTCCTTTAACTCCCGCTGCACAACCCTATGAAGTTGATAATTATTACTCTGTTATTATTAGAAAAATGAAAGAAAATGTGTCAATTTGAATCTACATTTGGATCCAGATTTATGCTATAATACACACTAACAGGTAGTGATAGACAACGATGGGATATGTGTAATAAAAAGATGGGGATGAAATCCATTGAAGGGCAGCTCTGGTGGCTGAGTGGTTCAGCCGCCGGTTAAGCTATGACCCACTATATTTCTGTTTCATATCCAACCTGAGACCTTTGTTGCATGTCATTCCCTGTCTCTGTCTTCCTGTATTTCACACGTTATTTCACAATTTTTATTACGGCATAAAATGCCAATGGATCTGAGTCTGCACCAAGTCTCCCTTAACCAACATATCCTAAACAACTTTTCACCAAAAACAACTAAAATTAGGCCTTGTGATATTGTCATGTTGGCATACTTCATTACAATGCACATCTTCTGCACCCCTCTTAAGAAAATCTCACCAACTATCTAACTGTATCCAAAGGTTAGAAATTAGGTCAGCAGATGAATTTGGAAAGGAAATACTATGACTATGAATGACTCGATTTGCAGCAGACGAGACATCAAGGCATCAGGAAATCCCCCAAAGAAAACCACCTATGCACACAGCATTCAGAGGTAAACTGCTGCTCTCATGAAAAACGTCATAAGTGAAGACACAACTGTCAAGTGTCACTTATGCCAACTGTTGATGGCACATAAACACAAAAACTACAAACATGCAAGCAAATCCGGAGCAGAGGAGACACAGAATTACTACGAAATCTTAGGTTTCAACTGAAAGGGTGGGAGGGGTTGACATTGGCCAACATTTTTACAGTTTTATGACATTTTATAGAACAAACAACTTATTGATTGATAGAGAAAATAATCCACAGATTAATCAACACTGAAAAAAATGCAATTTGCTGCCTAATAGACTTTAGAGTTTTGGGTTATATTTAATTCTAAAATTACAAAGTGAACATCTAACAAAGCGACAGGCACGGGGATGCTATAGTGGGGATAAGCCTCCTAAAACACTGCCGGTATTAGTCATGAAGATAAAAAAGTTCACCATCTAGTCAGTCACTACAGTTTGAGAGCTGACACACTCCCAATTCTTGTAATTTCTGCAGCTTGACTTCCTCCAGCAATGATCCCACCATGATGAGATGAACATCCAGAAGTGGTAACAAGTGCCTGACTCAACACTGTCATCTGATCCGAGAAAAACTTGGAAAAGATTTTTGTTTTAAACCTATATTTAAAAACAGCAATTTTATGGGTTTCATGTGTGAAAAGGGCATAAATTTGTGGGCAGATGGGTTGGTGAGCAGAGTGCTGCTCCGACTCACTATTCTGAGGTTTCTCCTCAGTGGGCGGTGGCACTGAGGAGGCAAATTCTGAACTATTACTGCTGCTGTTACTGCTACTGTCTGGAAAAGAAACAGAGGAAGCACCAAACTCAACAAAGCCCACGGTGAGAAATTAGACATGAAACGTGAGCAATGCCTCTGGGAGCCTTTGAATTGCAGTTTTAAGCAAAATGTAGGTGCTTTATGTGGGCATCAGAGGTTTCACACATGCAAACTGCAAATCATCATACTCACAGAAGCTGAATGATTTAGTTATGAATTCAGAGCAGTCTCATACTAAAGTACTGCACAAACAATAAAAACAATGAATTATAAAGACATACCACTTCAAAATCTCCTAGAATATGTTCTCTCAGGAATAATATGTGCTAGTGATGCAACAAAATGTAATGACTGAATTAGGCTTGTACAACCCTATTTAACACTTTCCACTTGCAGTTTGGAGCAAAAGGTGTGAATACCAGGGGAAGTCCTAAAAACAGTGATGTATTAATTGGAAGGCTCTTAACCGAGGTAAAAATGCAAGCCAATAACCACAACGCAGCTTCAGTTTGACAAACATCTAAACAAGTAAATGCTGACTCATATTAAAATTTACATACTGATAAGAGATTACACTTTGTATATACAAGCTACACAGACTCAGATCAGGCATTTCCAAAAATGAACATCAACACTTTGCATTGCAGCTTTATTGCAAACTTCACACAATCTGTATGCTTGTTGATCACAACTTCTTACCTCTTCTTCTCCTGCGGCCTTCTTCTGCCTCCCCTCTTTCATCATCACCTTCATCCATTTCATCTGAGCCACTTCCCTCTGAGCCAGAGATCTCTTCACCTACATTTACACACCAAAAAAATAAATAAGTTATAAAGACAGATAGCAGTCTTTAAAAAAATACAAGCAATCCAAAAAGCATAATTATTTTTTCAACGTTAGGCTTCCTACCTTCCTCCAGTTTCTTCTTCAGCTCCTCGATCTCTTTCTGAAACTGCCGCAGGAGGGCATCCTTAGGATCTTCATTGATCCTGGCTTTGTTTTTGATGTTTTTAGCCCTGTTTGCATAGCGCAGGGTACTGATGGTCTCGTCATAGTTGTAGTCTGCAGGGCCTATATTTGCACACTGGTGGGGAGAAGTACATCATTAAAAAAAAAAGAACTGTAAAAACATCTTTCATTTTTGCATCTGTCTTCAATGGATATGAAAACATTCCCTTCAACAAGTTTCAAGGAAATAAAAACAATCCTTCCTGAAAAAAAAGCACTGTTAAAATGGCCCAAGTAGTGGATTTTGCAGCTTTGAAGTTACTTTTAGGAAGACCTGTGGCAGTCAATTTTTGATGCAGCACCAAATGACATTTTGATATGACAAAACTACGTTGTTTCTACCCACAACAAAAATGTGGATGGAATTGAGTGAACATTAGTAGAGACATTATTTTTTTGAAAATTAAAGATTTTTCGTTTTGATAACAAATGATGGATTTTTCCTTATTTTAATTTCTGCTAAAAAAAAAAAAACAAAAACAAAAAAAAAAACAGCATAAGCTATTGGCATGATCACAAGTTCCCACTTTTTTTTGAGGTTTCTAGGATATTCAGTTAAAAAAAAAATCTGCCAAATTCTGTGAAAAATAAGCAATTGGTGAGGTTTTAAAGATGCTTTAAAAGTTGTAAAATTTAACACAGAGGGCCTATTTTCAAAAATTCATAACTCAAGAAGTACTTGGAGTAGAGCTGTGGGATTTTGCAAGGTTCCATGGTTTAGATTTTGCCTGATTTGTTTCAAGAAAATCCACGACCTCACAGTGCGAATTACAATTTCAAGTCGTCGCATTGGTGCGTGATGATCATTAAGCTGCATCAGCATTGCTGCAACCGGCACAGGAAGCTGCTGTGTGGACCACAATGATGGGAAGTAGAATTTTTATGACATGAGTGTACTGTGGTATTCACGGTTAAAAATGACCTCTTTTTGTAAAAGATGGAGCGCACCTACATTTGCTGTTTTCCACTCATAGAAAAAGGAGCATGTAAAAAAAAATCACACGGTTTCATTTTGGACAAATCTGACACTAGAACTCCCTGGTTAACCCTTTATGGGGTGAGTGACAATATTTGGTAACTTCCTTGGACGTTCATTACGTCCACCCTGTGCGTCTCCTTGAGGTTGAAGAACCATGTGCACTTTGATTTAGTTTTTATATTAGTGCCAATATCACTACCTTACGAAAAATGTCACCAAACAAATGTTCCAGGCACTTTATAAACACTTTGTTACTGGTTTGCATTGAACTGCACTTTGATTTATTTTATTGACACTACCCCAAGAAAAACGTTACTAAATCAACTTGCCGAGCACTTTATAAATACTTTGTTACTGGTTGTGTATCATTACCTCAAACTAAAAAGCTTCTAAATAAATGTTTTTTGCAGTTTGCTTTTTTTTTTTTTTAAATCATATAACTTATATATATATATACACTATATTGCCTTGACTCACATATGAACGTAAGTGACATCCCATTCTTAATCCATAGGGTTTATTACAACATTGGTCCACCCTTTGCAGCTATAACAGCTTCAACTCTTCTGGGAAGGCTGTCCACAAGGTTTAGGAGTGTGTTTATGGGAATTTTTGACCATTCTTCCAGAAACGCATTTGTGAGGTCATACACTGATTTTGGACGAGAAGGCCTGGCTCTCAGTGTCCGCTCTGATTCATTCCAAACATGTTCTATCGGGTTGAGGATAGGACTCTGTGCAGGCCAGTCAAGTTCATCCACACCAAACTCTCTCATCCATGTCTTTATGGACCTTGCTTTGCGCACTGGTGCACCTTCATGCTGGAAGAGGAAGGGGCCATCTCCAAACTGTTCCCACAAAGTTGGGAGCATGGAATTGTCCAAAATCTCTTGGCATGCTGAAGCATTCAGAGTTCCTTTCACTGGGACTAAGGGGCCAAGCCCAGCTCCTGAAAAACAACCCCACACCATAATCCCCCCTCCACCAAACTTTACACTTGGCACAATGCCGTCAGACAAGTGCCATTCTCCTGGCAGCTGCCAAACCTAGACTTGTCCATCAGATTGCCAGATGGACAAGCGTGATTTGTCACTCCAGAGAACGTGTCTCTACCGCTCTAGAGTCCAGTGGCGGCGTGCTTTACACCACTGCATCTGACACTTTGCATTGCACTTGGTGATTAATGGCTTAATAATTGTAACCCATTCTTAAAACACATTCCATGAAGCTCTCTGCACACTGTTCTTGAGCTAATCTGAAGGCTACATGAAGTTTGGAGGTCTGCAGCGATTGACTCTGCAGAAAGTTGGCGACCTCTGCGCCGTATGTGCCTCAGCATCCGCCGACCTCGCTCTGTCAGTTTACGTGGCCTATCACTTTGTGGCTGAGTTGCTGTCGTTCCCAATCGTTTCCATTTTGTTATAATACCACTGACAGTTGACTGTGGAATATTTAGGAGGGAGGAAATTTCACGACTGGACTTGTTGCACAGTACCACGCTGGAATTCACTGAGCTCCTGAGAGCCACTCATTCTTTCACAGATGTGTGTAGAAACAGTCTGCATGCCTTGTTGCTTGATTTTACACACCTGTGGCCATGGAAGTAATTGGAACACATGATTTCGATTATTTGGATGGGTGAGTGAATACTTTTGGCAATATAGTGTATATAAGTTACCATATATGGTAATTTTATTAATCTTGATTTGCAACTTTTTTTTAAGTCACAAAAGTAAAACTATCTTGAAATGTCCTTCAATAACACCCTAGGGTTGAAAGTTTCATTTCCATGCATGTCAAGGGTTAACTCTTTTTAAGGTCATTTTTGGTCTCACACCTGTCTGAGCACACCACTGGTACCTACAGCAGCTACTGCAGCCTGCAATGTGGGGCGTTTAGGTAACATCGGTAAATTGTAGAGTCTACCAATAAGAAAATGTCCAGCAACTCATATGTTTTGCCTGTGACAAGGTGGGAGGTGCGACCAAATGGCAAAGTTGGTCGCACCAGTGCTATCATTGAAGTAGTTAGTCTGGAGCCCTGCCTCAACGAGGAGGCCCCAGGTGAGTTGGCATGGAATGACCAATGTGCGAGTACGTGAGGGTCCGTGTGAGCTACATTGTTTTAATCTGTGGACCCCTGGACCCCTCTGCTGAGGTCTGTGTGCACCCTGAAATGTGTGTTCAGTACACTACAAACAGCAGTAGTGTGCATGCACAGGATATGTAGAGACCAATTTACTGCACATGTATGAGAATGTCTCCTCTCAATGAATTAGAGTAGTATAATTGAAAAAAACTATGCGGCCCTATTGTCTGCTTTTTAAAATCAACACTGTGTTTGTGAACTGTTCACACAGCAAAAATTAGTGTGTATAAGCAATGTGATGTAAATCAATTTCAACTATGCTAACACATGTTGTTCAAGATTAAATGAACCAAACTACAGGTCTAAATTTTCTAAAAATGTTTGGCTCTCTGAAATTAAGTATTTGCTGCTTAGGAGAACCCTTGAGTTAAAACAAAAACAAACAAAAGAAACACTACTACATAGGCTTCTAAAACTGCTCTCAAACTTTAACTGTACCATCATAGTCTTGGAGTTTCCTCCAAGCGAATCCTGCAGCAGACGGGTCAGTTTTGAGTTCCTGTAGGGAACATGAGTGCTCTTGCCGTCCACCAGGGCAGAGATGACGTTACCCAGTGTGGAGAGGGAGAGATTGATCTTTGTTGCTTCCTTTAAACGCTGACCTGTGGCTCCAGTCTTGCCCTGTCTTTCTGAACCCTGTGGGGGATAACAATGATAGATTTATTAAGGGTGGCCAGATGGATCATAGGTGATGAAGCATATTACTATCTTTATCAGTGTCATCTCTTTTTCAAGTCAGTAGTTTATTTTTACTCAGACACATACTGCCAGATCAACCAGATGCAGCTTTCCCATGCGCACATGCTGGTTTCCGTCCACACCCTTCTCACTGCACTCGATGGTGATGGTGAAGATAGCATGAGAACGGGAGCTGTGTTCGTTCATGTTTGTGGCACCAACAGACCCTAACAAAACAGAACAACACGTGTAAAGGCCACCTAACTGTGACAACGTACTTATGAACTTTAAGATGTGAGCTAAAATTAGGTATTGTTATTATCATTGCATTTTGATTCAAGATGTAAATTGTTGGAGACTTTTTAATGCTCATCCAGATTTCCAATTCTTGCAAGCAGGGATTGCCTGATTATTGTTTCTTTAGCACATATCACACAGTCAAGTATCTCATAAGTATCTGGGTTTGATATTGTGAAATCTATTTCAGTCTTGATGCTATCAGTTGTACAACTCACGGTTTTTGTGGCCGAGTGTCATAATCCTGTCCATATCATCAGCATTGTTCACGACGTAACCAGAGAGGTCTTTGATGTAAACGCCTACATCTGGTCTCTCTTTTACCTGTCATAGGAAAAACACCTTTATCATGGAAAGCTGCTGTCAGCGACAACCAGTGAGCACAAGCAATTCTATTTGGCCATCTTCTGGAACATTTCCAGCTTGGAAAAATGACTGCAGTGCCCTTTATGGCAACTCCCACAAGACAGTTTCGTTATTAGACGCTGCATATAAATGACCTGTTACCTCTAGCCTTTGCATCTGGTCCTTGCCCAACAAGTCCCGCACTTCCTCGTTGTAAATCTCCAGGTATGAAACACGAACTAAAAATCTGTGGAAGGAAAATGTGTGTGTAAAGTCAATGTTGAAATGTTAAATTGCAAATTCTTCACTTATATCACTTCCCTTACAAGAGCTCTGTTTACAAGGAGCCACTTATTCTGCAAACAAGATGTATATATGTATATGTATATAACAATTGGTAGTATCATAATTGTATATATTTTCATTGCATCTTATATGTATAAACAGAAATTGTATATCATATATATATGTAAGAAACTAGAAATAATCAATCCATAATTTATGGAAAAGGCAGTGGGATTAAATAAGTGTTTACATACTACTTCTCACTCCTTTTCGAATATGTAGACCTAGTCCAGAATTGTGAAATATTTCTTTTGTTACATGATTTCATTTAAGATGTATGTGTATGGATGTGTACGTATATATGTGTATATTTATATATAAGAAATATTAATTCTTTGTTTACTTGGTACTTGTCTTTACATATTCAAAATAAATATTTCGATTAATCAATCAAGATGCCAATCAGCAAGAACAAGCTGCCTCACATAAGTAAGCGTATCATGGCCATAATCTGTATCTGAAGGAAATTCATTTTCTAAACTTTTGTAATCCATCTAGGAGATGAAAAATTATTCTGTAAATGTGTTATCCACATATTTAGAATTTCTGACATCTCTACAAGCTTATGCATTTGAAGAAAAACTTAAGCCTCTCCATAATGACCAGTTCTTAATCTCCATGTTTAAAGACTTGTTTAGAGGCTTGTATGTAGGCTTATCATCAGGAACATATGGGTTCTGGGGCAGACTGTCAATGCCACAATATGTACTTTTTTTTTTGTGAGTCTACATAGCTATGGACTTTCTTTAGGGACTTGCCCATAGTTAACGGGAAAATTGATGATGTATAATTGTGGTTGTCATGTCCCCTATATGAACAGTGCAGCATAAAAAAAATTGTTGGAAGGTTTACCTCTGCTGATGTATTTTTAGTCAAACACAGGCATAGGATTTACAGATGTTCATGGATTTCATGACTTTTGAGAGTTCATTAAAATGACCACATGTCCTAATTTACATTTTTTCCAGTGGTTTCCAGATTTCAAGCAATATGTGTCATATTCCATATACCATTTTGCACCCTACACCTGTGATGCCAGTTAAGTCTGTGAGGGTTTCGTACCTCAGCCTGCAGATGGAAACTGGGCCAATGACGTCAATCACAAGTGTTTGATTAGTAGTGTGTATTTCTCATAAACCATCGTTACAGAGGTTATTTGCCAAGCCACAAACAGATTGCCCACCTCTAGTGTGCAACACTGATAAAACCATGGCAGTGCACCAACAGTAGTGCTCATGTCAGTGCTTTAGTTGTCTGGAAATGTCATTTTCTGACCAGAGTTACGACGATTAAATATTTTTCATTTCATTTCATTTTTTTTTTTTTTCAATCTCACTTTCAAGGTTTGATGGTAATTCAGTTTAGTTGCAGTTGATGTTCAGAGCTTAGTTTTAATTAGTTTCTTTTCTTTCTTTTTTTATCATAAAACTAAGGAAGGGGGGGTCTTTGTCAGTACACACACAACACTTTGTGAAGGCTAGTAATCACAGTCATGTAGCATCTCTATCTCAATAAACATTATGCACCAATAACTTCTCAAGCTTGTTGTGTTGACAAATTTGACCAATTCAACAAAGACTAAAACTAAAGATAACTCCTGTATATTTTGTTTTTCTAGTTATCTTTGTGTATACAATATGGTTTAACTTGTTTTCTGTTTTGTCTGAAGTCTAGTTTTTCTTTTTGATTCTGTTCATTAAAATGCTTTTTCACACCCGCTTTTAGTTCACTACGACACCCTTGTTGCTGAATGATTGCTCTCTTACCTGGTGTCACCCTCTGCCTTGGCAATGTGACCAAAAATATGAGCAAAGGAATTTGGGATTATTCCTCTGAGTTCTGGCACTGCTCTCACACCCTCCATGGTGAATGTTTTCCCTGTGCCAGTTTGCCCATACGCAAAAATTGTGCCTGGAATGGACAGCGGAGAATAAAATCAGATCACCACTGCAAATATGGAACATAAATATTAAGACGATCAACTAGGATATTACACATAATAAATACAAGACGTACACAAAGTCGAGTGAAGACTAGTTTTAAAAGAAGCAATCTAGTGCATGTGTAAATGTATTAAAATAGTCTCTAACAGTTGATACAGTCAATATACAGTGCTTAACAAATGTATAAAACCACCGGCCTAATTTGTTCAGCATTGTGTACACAAACAAACACACACACACACACATATATATATATATAGACCATCCAGCATCATGAAGTGCTTTAATTCGCACTCAGCTCTCGATGTTTTACCATTTTCAACAGGAATGAGGAACTAAATTCACTTTTTTATACCCAAATTTGAGCCGACTCACTGTTATGTTCAGGAATGCAAGTGAATTACTACAATTTGATATCTTAATCAATAAATGATATTGTGCTTTGCTACATTTACATATTTTTATTTGTAGAGCAGTAAATTTGAAAATTCATGGATAACAATAATTGTTATATTTTAGCGTTGAAAATATCATTTCGGTTAAATAGCGTCTACATACTGATGTATTAACCATTACAGCAACATAAAAAATTATTTTGGTAATTACCAATGCTATAGATTTAGGGCAGCTGTGGCACAAACCTTACATTAGGTGGTGGTCTAATAAATGTGTTAAGAACTGTACTTATGAAGAACCACATGATTGGTATAGCAGCATTAAATGTACCATTGTATCCCTCTAATACTGAGTCAACGATGGGGCGGGCTGTGAGGTTGTAGACATCCAGCTGTTTGCTGTCTGGTCCAAACACGGTGTCAAAGGTGAAGGTCTTAGGAGGCTCCTGGGGAGTCTCCAGCTTGTTGACTGTTATGGTCCCACGGATCTCGTCCACCATGACGGCCAGTCTGTGGCCCATCATCTTCTCCTTCTGGTTCAGGGGACGACATCTCACCACAACCTTAACATTATCGCTCACCTCCTGTTTCTCAGTCTTATTGCTCTGAAAGAATGGACCACAATGGGAGACAATTACGCCGTGTAGCTAACATGGACATAAGAACACATTTGGCAGGTTGTTTTAGGTTAAATAACACCTAGCTAGCAGTGTAGCTAGCTTGTTACGTTAAGCTAGGTGACTGAGTTTAACGTTTTTAAAAAGCTAGCTAACGATACGGTTAGCGGTGCTGGCTTGAACGGTATCTTTCCCGTTTGCTGGGATACTGGACAGGCAAACGCTGAGACTGCTAACACTGACGATAACGTTACCCGACAGACACGATATACTGACAGCTTATGTATGCTGACAGGTATTGAAAAAACTGCTTTGTGAACGATAACATTTCCCATGTATCCTACACAACTAACAAGCGGTAAGCTAACGATGCTAACCGGTTAGCATCACATCAGCAGAGGAAGGGAGGAACCCAATTTGCAAACAAAACCCAAATGCAATCAGGCCTGGCGACTTACCGGCATGGTGAGAGCGCAGAAAGGTATTTATAGTGTATGTGTAATAACAATGACCAGTTTTTAAGGCTTTGTTCATTTGAATCTAGTTCATCCAGGGAATTAGAATACCAGCGCTGTGCCCTAATAATCAAAGGCTCACATCCGATAGCTTGTTGTCAGGTCTGTGTCTCAGTGCGCATGCGCGGCAGGGGAGGTGTGGGTCTTCAGTCGACTGGTCACAGTAACTGCTGCAATGTATTTAAAGGCCTTATTGTGTTCGTGTTTTCAATGACATGGAGTGGAAAGTATCAGTATATATTTACTGCAGGGTGCAGCACAGTGGAATCAAAGTACAGAGTGTCCTAAAACACAACTGCATTAATTGTACAGTACATAACAGAAGTGAGTACACCCTTGTGCAGGCCCCAAAGTAGAAACTGATATACCGACACAGAAGTTAGAAAACCTATGATCACGGAAATGAAACTGAGCACATGTGATTTCCAATTAGTTGAATTGCATTAATGATGTTATAAAATGAGCTGTGAACACCAAAACTTACTCAGCTTTAAACCTACGGCTTGTGTAACTCTGCATCTGTATAGAAAAAAATTGCCAGAGGACCTGAAAAAATCTGATTATGAGACTTCACAAAGATGGAAAAGGATACAGGAAGATCCGCGACCAACTAATAATCAGCTGAAGCATAGTGGCAGCAGTAAACTGTAGGCATAGAACAGATTGTGCCACAAATCTGAGCTGCAGCGGCTGCCCTTTTAACCCGAAGCAACATAAAGTTAACAATAAAGTTTACTGTATACATAGTTTAGCTCTTAAAAACAAACGGGCAAATGGTGCAAACTCGGTACAGGGGTTATCAATGGAAAACACCTCTATCAGCGTGAGGTACACTGTATAACATCAACCTCTATGGGTAGCTATTGATGTTCTTCAGTACAAAACTGCAAGAATAAACTTTGCTAATGAACAGCGAAAGAAGCTTGGCAAATATTGACAGCACGTTCTTTGTTCGGGTGAGACCAAGATAACTTCATCCGAGTCAGATGGAGTCCGACATGTTTGTTGTGAACCTGGCAGGGACCACCACAGTTAATGCATAGTCCTGACAGTAAAGCACAGAGGTGGGAATTTGATGACAGGTTGCAGCATTAGTGCTGTTGTTGGGGATGTGACATTTGCAGATGGAGCCACGAATACCTGTGGATATATCAAAATACCAGCTGACAAGAGGACTAGCAGGAAAGACATATTCCAGCAAGGTTTTAAAAAAAAGAAGACAAAGGTGGCCTGGCCAAGTAGGTCACCTCTAATAGAACGTCTTCATGATATTTTAAAAAGAAAGGCAGCACAACACAACCCACAATACAACAAATAAACCCATAAAAATATGTAAAGACTTCCTATTGTGGGGTCTGTATTTTTAATATATTAACCCAAACTATTAATCAAATTTGATATACGTTAACCTGATTATACACATGAATATACACATAAATTTGATGTATAAACTCTGTGTGCAAAACTGAAATACTAACAATCTTAAAACTACTTTTTTTGAATACACTTTCATGATTAAAAGGCTGATATCATTATATACAAAGCCGACACCAGCTGACATAAAGGGAATTAGTGGCCCCCAAGAGGGTTGTAGGTAAAATCCAGCCTTGCTGTCAGCTGTAGCTGCAGGTTACAGAATAAGGTTTACATGCAGAACATAGGGTCACCCGCTTGCAAAGTATTTTAACATGCAGAAAAATATGGCATTGCTGTTAGTAAGACACCAAACTACTGAAGTTCTGGAAGTATACTTTTAATATCACATAAGCAGTATTGATATTTCACCTCATAATTTCTCTAAGTTTATTCAAATATAGTTTGTTTCCTTCGTGGGTTTTGACAAAGGCACTCACCAATGCGTGTAACATGGGTATGGAACAAGGAACAGTCATTAAGTGGGTTTTTGTGCAAAATCTTATAATAGTACATGTGTCACAACCATGCACAGGACGTAAAATATACCTCCAAAGAATTTAACCATACTCTCATATGCACTCAGGACAAAAATAAACACCTTTCATAGGATTGTCATTTGGCAGTATTGACCTTTGGACTTCAACAGGCATTTTGTTCTTCTCGATCAAGTCAGCTTGAACACGTGGAATATAGAAATATACACAACTACAGTAGAAATACACAGTCAGCTGAGCCTCTCAAGGGCTTGAAGAACATTGCTGTGGAATAAACCTGTCTTCCCACTGCTCTCCTGAGTAACAAGAACCCGTCCATCGGATCGAGGTCTGTGGACAAGGACGAGCTCTCCTTGAAGCAGACTGAGCTCTGAGTCTGTCTGGGCAAAGTGCGCCGTGGTCACTCTGTGTCTGGGAAAAAAAAGAAGCAAACCATGAGATTTTAGTCCAGTCTGTAAAATTAGTCAGTCACTGGTCTTTATTTTTAAGGACAAACACACAAAGCCAACATACCTGCTGGGGCTGAACTGAGCTGACACCGCTGATAGCGACGGCTGCAAGGATATTGGTTTCTGTGGGTTAGAATTTAGATCTGAGATGGCTGTTTCAAGGCCTTTTCTGAGAACAGGACCTTTTCCTTCTTTGAGAATGATCCCTGGTCCATCTCTTCCCAGGGTGAGGGAGGGGGCCCACACTTCTAAAGGAGGGAGCCCAAGGTGGCAGTTGGAAGGAACCTGATTTCCTGATGACCAAGATGACGTCCGATGTCTTGGAGGTGGGGAGTCTTCATCTGTGAGGAACCGCACTGACTTTGCAGGCTATGGAAGTAAAACATTTACTGTGAATCCAATGCAGAACAAAGATCAAAGAACAGTTAAAGAACACTTCACAGTATAAATAACCCCAGACAGATGTATGCTCATGTCTCTCACATGAAATCACACGACATTACCTTGTCTATAGTGTTCTTGTGTGTGTCAGGTCTGACGAGAATTGACTGAGGCCCACTGGTGGGCTGTCTGTCCTGCTGAAATGTTGCTTCATGTGATGCATTGAAGTCCCTGTCCTTCATGACTGCAGCAGCAGAGGGCACTGCTGGCTCAGTCATCCAGCTCAGCAGTCTGGGAGCAGAGCTGGACAAGATGCTGCTGTTCTTCTTCCTCTGCATGGCAGGGGAGTAGCCGGACGCCTGAACTTGTGCAAAGTGTTGCGAGTTGGATGGGATGTTGAAACTGGACATATGGGAGAAACGGTTTGATCCTGAAGAGGGGAAAAAAAACACATTCTTTCAGCACCCAAAGAAATCTCTAATGTAATCAAGACAGTTGTTTAACTCTCACCTCTATGTGGGTTAAAAATACGTCTCACGGTGTCCCAACCTTGTGAACCCGCATAGAAGGATGGTTTTCCAGTGCCAGTGGATGACATTGCATGCTGTGCTCCATTTGGCACTGAAGGGACTTGTCCTGTTGAGTGTATCGTTCCATCAGCGTTCACCCTATCAAGAGCAAGGACCACAGCAGGATTCTTGGCAGCTGTGGGTTTCTTTCCGGTTACCGTGTTGTACTGCGAGGACGCACTAGCTGCTTTGGTCTCCATAAGTCTGGCTGAGGTTCTGTAGTTAGACAATGACACACATTAGCATGAAGTGAATGTCTAACTACATGATGTTACACTGTAAAGAAAGTTTGAGTCGACCACCGACCCCTGCTATGCAGCATTCTATTTCTGATTAATGAATTCCTGCATTGTGACCATGACAGCATGGCTTCCCACCCACATGAAATCACTGTCTGAATCCTAATGTCATTTAACTCCCACTTTCTGCAGTCAGAGATCACAGCCTCTCACCTGAGCACAGGCGTGATGTAGTTGCTGGGCAGAATGCCCACTTTTCCCGTTCGAAGTGATAACCCACGCAGCCAGCCTTCTTTGAACTTTCCGTACACTCCCACCATCTCTCCTTTCCTCAGCTCCAGCTCCTCGGGTCGCCGTGGTTTGTAGGAATACAGGACAGCACACCTGAGGAGCCATACAGAGGGTTCACTCATGTTACTACCACACTTTATATATATATATATATATGCAGATTATGCTACCACTTTTTGAATATTTGAGTGTTTCCTATTCTATTCATACCTTGCATGGGATGCTACATTATCATACCATTAATATAATGTTTAAAACTGTGACTCACACACTGATGGAGAGCTGCTGCGTGGAGGAGTTTTTGCCATCTATAGAGGCAGATGGCATCTGAGGGTTCACCAGAGCCATAGAGATGGTGGGGGTGGGTGGAGTCTCACTGGTCATCTTCTTCTCACTCTGAAGTGGTATGGATGCACAGTTATCATATGGAATGTAAAGGCTGATGCATGGCAAATTCTTTTAGCACATTACGAAAAGAGTCTACGGCCACAATCACAGTTCAGTGGGAATGTCAGTGGGGTTTTTAAGGTCATGCATGAAAAGTCAGTCATTACCATTCATCCTCTGGGCACATCTATACAAAATTTCATTAAATCCATGTAGCTCAGTCTGAAACCAAAGTGGTGGACAGGCCAGAGAATTTTGCATTAAAAAGATTGTAACTTTAGCAGGTGTTCCCTCGTTTTGTCTAGCTCAGATTGCTGATGCCTCATTAATTTAAGATAAACTCTTAAGTGTATTTTTTCCCGAAACACAGTCTGTGGATCTTGTCAAGTTTTTATCTTGTTAGCATGTGCATATGTTGCTTTTTATATGCCAGGGGAAGTAAAATGTAACACTGATGCACAGAGATGACTGTTTCATGGTTTAATCAACAACCACTGACAAACATGAGAAGACATGAAACTTGTCATGTTGTCAGATGAATACAGTTACACCCACTGTTTGGTGTTTTGGTGGTCGTGGTGCAGAGTTCAGTGCAGCATGCTGCTTTTATGAGTCATTCACTGAACCCTTGAAATGCTTCACCTTTGTATGAAACAGCACTTTTAAAAAAATGACCAAAAAAACCTCTCATTTACCCTTCATTTATTAAGTTAATTATGTATTTATTTTATTTATTTAATATTTCTATTATAATAATAATAATTTTTTGCCTTGTCTATAAGGTTTTACCCTCTATTTTCTTCTTTTTCACTTGCTATTTTTCTTTCCTTGGATGTGGTATTTTTGCTGCTTTTATTATTTTATGTGGTGTTGTTGAATTGTCTCATTTTGTATATTTTACCAAGTTTAACTCTCTTTCTCCACATTTGCCTCTCTGGTCTTTTTACCTTCTGTTTGAACTGACCAGCTTTCTTTGTTCAACGGCCTTCCTGACAGTCCTTCTTTTGTTTTTTTTGCCCTGTCTATAAAGCAATTTGTAAACTCTGCTCTTAAAAGGTAAAATACAAATAAAGTTATTATTTATTCACTCATTTAATCATTATTTTCCTTTAATTTGTCACCTGTCTGCATATCAAATCTTGTGAAATGCTTTGTCTTACTTTTCAACTACGTGAAATACAGCAACAATAAAAAATATACAGAAACGAATGATTAACTTCTTTTGTAAACTTAAGAAACTTGGACAGTCCTGAAGTCTGCAGGCTGTGAGTCAGGCCTGATGCAGTCGGTGAGTGACAAGGAGTGACACTGAGGTGTGTGTCTCAGCCATTAAAGCTTAATGCCTCATTATCTAATTACACCCCTGAAGAGGGACTTTAGGAGGCTTTACTTTGTATTTTCTTTTTGGCCAGCACCCACATGCATACATTTTTTTTTTCACTGTCATCATTACAAAGAGGTGAATATAACCTTCCTGTTGCCTGTTATCTTTGCAGTGACGTTCATACATGTTTGCTGCTATTTACAGCACCACCACTCAGCTACTGCTTCAAGTGTTAACGCTGGCCTGTGGGCTCGGGGGTTCCCTCCGTACAGTATGTGCCTGGATCCTGCAGCTCTCCCGCTATTATGCTGCACTGCATTCACACTCCGACTCAAAAGCACAAAGGCGGTCATAATTAAGATGCATCCAGTGCCGTAACTACAGTGTCAAAAGCCGTGCTGTGAGGCACAAATAAAGAAAGATGACGTTAGGATGCATGTAGTATGTCCTGCAGACACATCAGCCTTCCATCACATAGGAGAGTGGATGGATGAGCATCCCCGTCATGTGGTGTTTTCTTTGGCTGTTGTTGTTCACGTGTCTTTTATGGCATTCATGAGATATTTATACAAAAAGCAGCCACAACCAGAACTTCCTGTCCTTCCTCGTGTCACATTGTCACTTTTACTGTAGAGCTGAGGGGAAGGCAAGAAGTATTAAATGTCTTTTCACATCCGATCAAACACTGTTTTTTAACAGCAAATTGCTGCCATCTTTGTAAAAAAAAAAAAAAAAAAAAAGTTGCATAATACACCATGAAAACAGCTACTTCTGTTCATGTATTAAATTATTTAGTTTTTTTCATTACTCTGTGTCCTTTTTTCTATTCTTGGTTTGTGGGTTTTTTTTAGATTCAAAGAGCCTGCTTCAGTGATGCTGCAGTCACGCAATGGCCAGGTGCACTGACCCAGTAGTGGCAGCGGCTATATTTACTTGAAGAGAGTAACTTTGCTATTAGTCAAGCAACAAATAAAATCTTATTTCCTGTAAAAGACTGGAGGTCAGAATCCCTGCTGCGATAAGTAAACCAATTAACAGATAATTAACAGTCAACCAGCATCCTTTGGCCTCACAAAATCTAATAAAGACAGTTCTGTTAGGAGACTCCTTAAAGTGCAACTAACATTACTAATTATGAAAATTACATATAAAAAAAAGTTTGACCAGATAGAGACAAAATAAATTATAATCATAAAAACACTTTAAAAATCTGTTTTGAAAATTGCTCATCATTGTAACATTATATTTCCCCCTGCAGGTTATTGTATTCAGTTTCACCCACTTTAACTTAAAAATCTCCCTATGCAATGCAGTTTTCACTTATTTTCTAACTGCACTATGCTGGCCACTAATTCTCAATAAGAAGACTATGACTATTAGAAATCTATGACTACAATTCCATTTTCTAGGTTAATTTGTCAAAATGTCTTGTTGAAAACACTGGCTTATTGTGTGTGTATGTAAAACTGTGACACATTTAGTAAAAAAAAAAAAAATTGTGCCAGAATTAATCACTGATGAAATGGCCCTGCACACCCTCAGTTTAATTAGACTTAATTAGTCTTAATCAGAGAGGTTAATCCTGGGTGGTGCTATCCTGGAAAAAGCACATGATGATTCACATCTCTGTTAAGAAAGTAAAATATTCTTTGTTTAACACCTTTTAAAACAGGACATGTTCCGTGTAGGACACAGATACACAAAAAATGAACAGCACACAGCAAATTACAGCTCCGTTTCAGGGAAAGCAGGACAGTAAAAATGGATTTTGAAAAGGTTTTTAAAGGCCTTTACAAAGTGAGCTGCATTAACAGAGAGACGAGGGAGATTGCTCCAATGAGAACTAATAACTAACATTGTTCGAGGCGGCCCTGCACAGAATTAGAGCAGGACAGACTTCTGTCCGGCTTGATCTCGACTCACAGTGGCATCCCGCTGACATCACCACCAATAATCTCACGGCAGCTGCAGTTCTTCTTCACTGACTGCAGGACCTCAGGGCACGTTGGGAAAAGCCTGGATGTCCCCTGAGCTAAGTGCTCCTGTGGGGCTGCAGACATTACGTTGTGTTGAAGCACTTAATTTTCAGGTTAACTGATACTATTTGGATTTTATTAGTTGCATTTGTACTGTAAAATTGTATTTATTTAAGGGAATAAACGTATTTATTATGTTTATGAGCCTTGTGAGGCTGATAACATTTAGTGGAAACATTCAAGATGCAATAAAAAGAAGCTACTATAACAGTCTGACATCAATTCTTGCTATAATCCGGCTTTTCTTCTCTGTGCATGTATGTAAAGATATTTCAGCTATTAAATGATGTTTGGAGCGGGTTTGACGTGCACAGAAGCTTTACATGAACATTGCCAAGTTAGTATCGTGTGTATGTTGGGCATCGGGATCTGATCTAACGGGATGTATTCTGTGCAGATTGATGGAAGACGCCACCTTGGCTGCAGCTTTTTTTGCACTCCCCTCTGCTTTTTAGGTGAGGTAAATAAAATCTTCTCAAATGCCTTTTAAGCAAGGTGCAATTCGTCCACCTTAACAGGTAAAGTAAAGCAAACAGGAGCCTGCACATGCCCACACAAGTGCCTAATCCATGGAAGTAGCTGAGGAAAACTCTAATCAAACACCACAAATGAAAACACCTCTTTGGACAGACATTACCACTGAAGTTTCAACAGTTTATGATGAAGAAAGGATCAATTTATCATTGATCAATCTTGCATTAAAAAAATATACCTATTAATCATTTGGTCAGTAAAATGTCAAAAAAAAAAGAAATGCTGCCATGGCAATTTTTCAAAGCCTGTCTCACAATCTTAAGTTTGCTTGTTTTGTGTGACTAACAGACAACAACGCAGACTTTTCACATCTGCAGTCACATGAGTGAGAGAAAAGCTGCAAATGAGCATTTTTAAGTTCCTCTCTAGCCGTTCATTAAACCTCTAAAACACATCTCAGTGCATCAAAGTTACATATTCAAAAGGTTTTTCAATAAAAAAAATATTCTTTTTCTGTCTTAAAATGGCTTAGGTGTAACCCTGCCTGTTTCTCTATCCATGCCTCCACACACTGCAGCTCGAGCACACCAGCTCACCTACAGCTCTGCTCAGACACTATAAAACTACTCCATGCTGCAAGACGAGAAGTTTGAATACTGGAGTAATTCAGCCAAACATGTTGAAACGGATTCAGAAGAAGAATAAATCTCCCCCTGCCAGCTGATATAATTGGTTCCTTGAGTCTGATGTGTATAAATCCTGCAAAAATCTGAATCAGTGTTTTTGAGAGTGTCATCAGTACACTGCAGTTCTAAAGTGGAAAATCTCCGCCATGATGTTGACTGCTTATTTTGTATGTAAAAACTACCATATGTACATGTAACAAGGTAAAAAAACAACAACAACAAACTATCACTTTAACAAACAGGAACAACAGATACTTTGATTAAAAATGAGCAAATTCATGCTTTTAGTTCCAGTTTTCCATCTCAACTACTGAAATCACCTCTTCCATGCCTTTGCTAAACAACCCTGGATTTCATACAAGTGATCTGAAATGCTGCCGCTTAGCTTTTCACCACCTTCTCTAAAATGTCTCTAAACTGTCTCCCCATTAAAATCTGAAGTCAGTTCAAGGCTCTTGTGAACTCGTCACAAACACTGAGCTGCATTATAGATCTACGGCCTTGCATGCTGACACTTGGCTTCTAAGATCTTCTGATTAACTGAGAAGACTTTCACTTCTGAGGTTGCTAAACTAAAGAAGCTTGACTTTATTTGTGTGGTATTTATTTATTAATATATATGTTGTTTTTACCCCTCTTAAGTCCATATTTTATGTCAGCAAAGCACTTTGCGAAATTCTGCACTTGAAAGGTGCTATATAAATAACTCCATCTAATGGCTTCAGCTCTTTTGTGCAGTCAGTTCACAGGCTTCAAACGTCTCTGATAACAATGATGTCAGATATTCTGGTGTAACAGTGAAGCATGATATGGGGCTGAACTTGTTTTTGCTTTTGGCTCATTTCTATAATAAATTTCTGCTCTTATATAACCATGCCGATATTCACACTAATACGCATTATTTCATCCACAGTGGGAGGGAAGCTGCAGCTCGCTGTCAAACAGAGGAGCCAGAGGTGAGAGCCGATGGGAGGCAGCACTAAGAATAGCACACATGCCGACTTGGTCACCGGGGAGCTCGGCCTTCGGGACGCAGCCTTTGAAAAAGGGGGTCCGTGGTCTGTCTGCCATCACTGGCCCACTGATGTGAGAGTGAGTGTTACCTGCTTAGTGAAGAGGAAGGAGTCTGAAGGCAGGGGAGAGAGGGGTCTGTTATGTAACCTACTTCACCAGTGACTCATCATCATCAGCATGAGAGAGATAAGCAGACACACTGAGGGACTCTCCAAGCCTCCCACTCCCTACATCTATCTCTCATTTTTCCCTCCTCCTTCTTCCTGCTTCTTGTGTTTTGCCTTTTTGCAGCTTGCAAATTTTGTTTTTTCTGTTTCTCAACTTCATGCCATCTTTTGTTTTCAGGGTTTCTTCTCACCTCTCCCTCTCCATGCCTCCCGTTTCTCACTTGTTTTTTAAATCTTTCTCTCGAGTCTTGAGTCTCCGGCGCCTCCCTCCCTCTCCAGTTATTCCCCGGCTTGCATGAGGTTTTAGCATTTTTACATTCGGACATGTATAATTGCAGGGTAGAGCTGTGAACTTTGAACCGAATCAGTGGAAATCATTATCTCGGGAGGTATAGAACCTTTGTAGGTGATTATATTATGAAGCATTCCAGAGGTTTTCATGTTGGCAAACACTTGTCAGCAACAGACTTAGTGCCATACTGATAGTATTTTATTACATCATTTCTCTAGTAAATAAATGGCACTATGTCCAGCTACTTACATAAAATTGTTGGCAAGGAATACACCCAGCACATCTTTAAAATTACGTTGATAAGAGTTTTAATAAAAAGAGATAATTTTTGTGTCATTTGGCATTTTGACAACATAATCTGTCACTCCCGTTGCTTATCACAGAACCAGATTTGGGAGAAGTGCACAAGTCTTTGCTTTGAACTGCCACATCAAATTCTTACTGAGTGAAGTTTTGTAGTTTCACCATGCCCTTAAATAAAAATAACCCTCCAAAAGTGTCAGATGAAGATTTTCCAGTCAGACATTATGTTGTTCACATAAAAGAGTGTATTAGCAATTCATCTGATAGCTCGAGGTGCAAACATTCCTAATATTGTTCTTTTTTCTATTTATAGAAGCTGCACAAACTTAACTGAGAAAAGAGTAAAAGTATTCCTTTTCAAGAGTGTTTGGGTAATAATTAATTCAGACGGCACAACAGCAGCAAAAGTAAGCCCAGTTTGTACATGTGTCTCCTACAAGTTAGTAAAAGTACATTAAGTGTCTGACACTTTAACAGCTCTTTCGATTATGTGAGTTAGAGGAATGTTCCTCTTTTCTCTTCAGCTACACTGCTCTCTATTTCGAGAAAAAGACGCACAGCCTCATGAACTATATCTCCCCGAGCTGAATAAAGAAAACGGACACACACCCTGTTGGACTGTAATTCATCTCTGAGGGGAAACCCTGGCTTATGTCCCAGGACTCATGATTAAAGACCTTTCAAAGTCACGGTTCGCTCACCTCCAGTCCGCACTCGCTTTTGTACCTCGCTCCTTTCCACATCTGTGTTGTCTTAATGAGAGCCACTTAATCATGCAGCAGTCAACAAGAGGGCGATCCCTCTTTCTCATTCATTCCTTCAGCTTAGTGTCATGGTTCCCCTCCCTGTACCCCTGAGGCCAACTTGATCCCTCAGTGACTCAGATAAACACCTCTATTATCTCACAGAAAACCATTGTGCTTTTTTTCCCACCACATGTTTTCTGTTACACTAAATCACTGCAAACAAAACTAAACATAGTTTAACTTCATATAAAAGAAATCTGCCAGAGGTAAAACAAAGACAAAAACAAATTTAAAAAAACATGCAAAAACAGAGATGCACGTGACTCACCTGTAACAGGTGTCTGTGTGAGTCAGAGTGGCGTCTAATTCGTTGAGAATTAACTCTGGAGCGGTGATGGTGGCCCCGGGCGGCAGAGGGCACAGAGAGGCGCTGTTGCTGGCCCTGGCGGTCGAAGCTGTTGAAGCTGCTGATGTTGTCTCCTGTTGTCGTCTGATAAAAGTTGCCGCCGCTGGCTGCAGGCTGTTTCCGCTGGTTGGAGAGGGGCAAAGCACTGAGGATGGGTGTCTTTGCTGGGACTTGAGGGGCGCCGTAATGGGTGGTCCTACCGGATGCGTCAGTGGCCTTGTCTTTGCCCCCGCTCCCAGTCTGATGGTGCAGCTCTGCTGAGTCACCCCCCCTCCGACTCTTTCCCTTTAGCAGTTTGGCAGCCACTGAGTTTGGCTGAAAGAGATGAATACATAAAGAGAAACCACTGTTTAAAAAAAAAAGAAAAAATCAGGATAAATCCTAAGACAGAAAATCCTCTCCAACTCGCTGCAACCTGCTACTAGCTCCTGTCAACCTCTGCTCCTGCTGATCAGCAAAACGGCTGTCTAAATACACCCACTTATCACTACTCCACTCACCCCTACAACTTGTTGGACAGGCAGGCAGGGAGGCAGGCAGACAGGATGATAAGTACCAGCCAATAAGCCAGGAAGAGTTGACTGGTGCTGAGAAAGACGCTTCTGCACAGACAGGCAGGCAGACAGACAGGCATGGCAGGGTTAATGCTTTCACTCCCCACAGTGATGTGCTGTTATGCCACCCAAGCAGAGAAAGCATTACTGTGTCTTCACGCCTGGCTGCACGACACGAGGAGAGGCAGGCTCAGAAAGAGAGAGGAGGAGGGTGGAAGAAGAAAGAATAGACTAGAGAGGTAGAAAAAGATACAGAGCATCATTGAGGCAGGGCTTCAGGAGGAGACATGGGTGAACAGGAGACAGAGAGGGTCGAATAAAGGAAGGGGAAACATGAAGAAAAGATGACGAGGTAGCGAAGGAAACAAGAACTGAATGAGGCACCGCTCTGACCCCCCGCTGCATAAACAAACACAATATTCCCCGGCATGGATGAAGTTAATTCCTGGAGGCAGAAAGTACAGAGGAAAACAAATGACAGTCAGCCAGCTAAGCAAGCTCTGCAAACCTGAGTAAGCCACACAGTCACACACTAATGAGCAGCTGCAGACACAGCAGGGCTGCACAGATTAGCTTTCTGCCTCAGCACTTTGCAGCGCAGGAGTGACATTAACTGATGAATCAAAGATTTGAATGAAAATCAAGGTAGCGTCCTGGCAGTGACCTGGAATTAATGACATCCAGCGACGACACCTATAGTTAAACTGACTACAAGGGTCGCACGATTAGACTAAAGTGCCAAACGGCAGGTGATTACGCTGTAAAGGCCACATTCAAACTATGAGGGAAGAATGACAGGGAAGAAAAAATGACTCACCTCTGTGAACTGCTGAGGACAAATTCCAACTTTCTCCCCTAGCTTGGCTTCGATCCAGTGTTCATCCACCCGCCTGATAACAGTAAGAATGTCTCCCTGTGAAGCACAAATAGGTAACAGATACACATAAAAACAACAACAAAAACAAAAAAAAACAGGATGCCAGATGGTTTTTACAGAGTGTGCTCGCCCTAGAGACTGAGCACTCAGAAACTCTCCCAGCCCTGTGTTTCTCATGTAGCATGTGACATCAGCTGCCCTTCTGTCTGCAGGCCCAGTCCTTTCTGCGGCCAGCCTCTAAAAACCATTTGACCACCTGCATAAAAAAAAAAAAAAAAAGCCGAGCTCCAGTGTGCTTTAATGGAGCACTGAGGCCCTTATATAACTGCCTGAGAAATCCTTCAGGGTAAGTAACAAGCACTGCAGCAGAGGTCTGAGCCTCCACAAGTCTCCGTTTTCAGCCTCTGAAAACAGTGAAAAAGAGCAAAAAGCAATGACCTCTATATGTTAGTACTATTGGGAACTTCCTCTGCTGTACAGAATTACTGACAAGTTCATGTCTAAAAAAAAAAAAAAAGCCACAGATGAGTGACGCTAAATGGGTTGAGCATCTACATGACCTGATGAGTGCATAAGCTATTTACAATATCATAAAAGCAGCCATATATCAGTCCATAAACAGTGTAAATGTATATAATAGAAAGTGTAAAAAAAAAGTATACATGCCTGTGAAATACATACAGTGATATAGAATAGTGAAATAGCATTTTTTCTGCTTAATGTTTTAATAAATAAAATGACAAATCTGCATTTTAGAGATAAATATGTATTTAGAAAAAACATATTTTTGTTATATATATATATATATATATATATATTTATTTCTTTTTTAACCTATTTACCATTATTTACACAAAACATGTAACCAAGCAAAAGATACTATTTTACTACTTTATGTCACTGTTTGTACTTTACAGACACACACACACACACACACACACACACACACACACACACACACGCACAAGTATATTACAGACAGTCCCCGTTTTCAGATTGCATGTAATAAGTTGTTATCCAAATCTGAGTACAGCACATTAAATGTAAAATAAAATAGAACAAAATCTGAGCTGCAGAAACGACATTTTTAAAACAATTTGAGAACCCTGTGAGTTTTTTGTTTTGTTTTTTTGTGAGGTTTTGACAACAACTTATTACATACAGTCAAAAAAAATTCTAAAGCACATTTTGTTTCATGTTTTGTTGAGAAAAAGTGTTTTGAGTACTCACATGTGTGAATACCGATTCAATAATATGAATATTATGTGATTGCATTATTAATGATAAATTAAATGGTATCTGAGTTTAGTGGTGGTGGTCCCGCTGTGCCATTAAACACTGCAGCTACCATCAGTAGTATTCTAAGTGTACACATTCACGTGTCTGAAGCCATTGAAAGTGAACATCTCCCACTGTGTTAAGTCAGTAGTTTGAGGGGCAGACCTTGAGGAAGCTGAGACAATATTTACTGTCTTCCAGATTCATCTCCTCTGGGTTGAAGTCAAACAGCGCCCTGCAGAGAGCCGGCGGCTGGGGCTGCTGGAGGGGCTGCAGCTGAGGCGTCTGGCTGCTCGCCTGCAGTGCGCTGACAGACGCACCGCTACTGTCACTGACGTCTTCATAGTGCCAGTTGTCATCCACTTTGTTCTTTAAGGTGATGCTGTTGCCGGATGTGAGGACCACCTCGCCGGACATGCCACCTCGCTGTTTATACATTGAGGCTCTGAGGGCAGCCTGGAGAGCAAAGAAAAGTCAGATTTTAGTTTAACTGTGACCAGGTTGGTTGACATTAGAGAACAAGCGGAAGCATCTTTGAAAAGTTTCGGTCCAAACTATAACTACCGATAAGAGACAGTCGCCGCGTCTTTTTAGCGTCAAAATGTTCCTGCCGTCGCTTCATTTCATCTCAGAGTGTGAGATGACAAACCTCTGCATGTTCCTAACACATTTATTGCTGACTGACACTGATGCACCATATTCTAATCTAGATATGCAGATGAGTTCGATGTGACACATCCTTTTTCCTTTTAGAAGTGATATCAAGAACTGACTCAAGCTTGCGGTTGCTTTTTTAAACAACAGCAAAAGACACTAAGAGGGCACAATAAATAAATGAATACGTACTTCATCTGACACTGAAAGGATAGCAACAATTTCACAGATGCTAAGTGTCACTTAGAGTGAGCAGTAAAGAAGTTCAGGAAGTCAATGACTAATACAAGTGGGAACATTTATATAATCAATTAGACGAGAGGATTCTTAAGGAATTCAGATCAATCTGCAAATAATTAACTGTGTCTGATTCACTGTCCACACTCATTCTTGGCACAGCTTGCGTTTAATCAGGCTCGTCCTTGTCAATTATTCTACATATCTTAAAGGCAAAATGATCTGAGCTCACCCTCGTGAACTTGGCTGAGCTTTTTGAACTCTGACTGAACTCAAACAGTGGATTTCAAGCAAACTCTTGAACTCACAGAGCAGTTTCTTTTTTTTATGCACAGCACTTTCTGAGAAGGCAGATCTCTGTGTTTCTCATCACCTTGGAGAATAAAACATCAGCATCAATGAAAAGCGTGTACGATTTACCGACTGTGAAGCGCCTTTATGATCCTCTGAGGTCTGTTAGGTTTAAATTAGGTGGCGGTGCGAGGTGTGTTACGCAGACCTGTTTTACACAGACCACTGATTTTTAAAACATGCACCAAGAAAAACTTTAGTCCTCTCACTTTTTCTCATTTTCTGTACTCACCAGATGTGGTATATTTTAGTTTAGGACATTAAATGGATTTCTTTTCTCCAATGACGAGTAAACTAAAGTCTTCAAGTTTATGGGCAATGAGCGTTAAATAGGTGTTATCGATTTGTCTTCTTGCAGTTGTGTTTTTCTTTTATTGGTTAACATTTGATATTTAATACTTTGGTATTTGATATTCTCCCCGTTTTGTACAACACATGATGCATTTGTGGTAACATTTGGGAATCTACCTTTGCATGTTTGTGTATTTGACCCACTTTTACCGCATGAGTTTAATTAATCTGACATTTTTTTATCTTCTGTGTGCCGTCTAATTGTTGTTAATTATTCCGCTGATGTCTATTACCCTGTATAGGAGTCATTTTCAAGTTAGAATGAAGCTCTCTCAGCTCGGCTCTTGTGTCTGAGGGCAGCACTCAGGAGGATTGGTGGTTTTGTGTTCTTTGGTAAGCAAATCTGCAAGCCCGAGTTAACATGCACCTGCAGAATAAAGACACCGTTTGTACAGGTTTAAAGGGCGATCTCACACCGGCTCACATTTTGCCACAGGAAACATTTCGATAAGTTAGATCACACTCCAGCTCTCGTGAGTCACATAATCTCATACAGATGAATGGTTAGATGAACGGTTGACGGAAGTTTAGAAAAAGAATCCCACATACAGTGAGTAAGTAGCTCTATATGTCAGGGATGAGACACATGATGCCAGTCAGTAATTAAGTAGGACGTCATGAGGCTGGCGAGTCACAACAAACACCACAAGGCATTATGATTTTGTCAGCCGTCACAGATTTTCTCTGTAATATTTATTCAGAGACACTTTAACATGTGTGGGTGTATTAGGACATTGTGGACAATGTTAGAAATCAGTCAGCGGCGCTACTTCATAATTGATTTATGTGAGCAAATGCTGGGATTTTTGAGCCATTTTGTTTGCTGGATGACTCCTGATGGTTACATTAGTCAGGATAAGCTCTCAGTTGACTTTATATAATTATTTTCTGACACAATATTATATTTATATCACGTATAAAAATCACCCAAGTTGGTGAGAATACATGAAATCATGAATCCACTAGTAGCAAACATTCAAAACCCAAATGTTGGGCTTCAAAAAATGGTCGTTTGTACAGTATACAAACAGAAGTGAGAGATTCCAACACAATATCACTTGAATGTCAAATGATTCAATACTGAGTCACCTCTCAGTAACTGCAAATAAGTTGCAAGTCGAGTATTTCATCTTATGAACAATCAAGCACAGATACTTTTGAAAGACTGTCAAAAATAAATGGTCAGCACTTATATAGCGCTTTTCTACCTTAGTGGTACTCAAAGCACTTTACTATGTTCTCTCATTCACCCATTCACGCACACATTCATACACCAATGGCGACAGAGCTGCCATGCAAAGTGCTTCCTGCCATTGGGAGCAACTTTGGGTTCAGTGTCTTGACTGTGGAGGGGATCGAACTGCCAACGTTGCAATTAATACAACCGCTCAACCACCTGAGCCACTGTTGCAAAAATACATGTTCCATAGTTTAAACTCAGTGCAGCAAAAGTTAAAAAATCTGTGATGACAGATACAAAAATGAGGACACTTGAAATGAACAAATAGCCTACAGTATATGCAATAACATGGGTATAAACTAACTTATTGGATCTATGAGCTGTGTCAATCTGCACGTCTGCATCACGGCTCCACACAAAACAGAAGTGCCAAAAGAATGGAAAAATTCAAGGCAGCAAAATGACACCACAGACAGTTCACTACTTGGACTCAAAAACAGCAGGCGACCGCTTCAGACTTGGCACAGGGGTTATCAGTGGAAATCAGAGTTTCTGTGATGGCTCAAACAGTGAGGAGGACACTGCATAGCACCCTCAACTGCAAGATGAAACTCAACCAAAGAAAATGAAAAGAACACTTACAGATACCGGTAGCACATTCTTTGTGGTCAGGTGAGATCAAAATAAATTTGTTTGGCTCAGATGTGGTCCAGCAAGTTTGGTGTGAACTTGGCCAGGTCTACAGTGAACGCACAGTCCTGACAGTGAAGCGCAGAGGTGGGACTGTGACGATACGGGGTTGCATGAGTGCAAAAGGTGAGATTACATTTATAGATGGCATCATGAATATCTGAAAATATATCAAAATACTGACTGACAAGATGACTTCCAGGACGGTGTGATAAATGATAGCGGTCCAAAGGATAGTGCCAAACTGGCTAAAGAGGTTCGAAAGAATAAAAAAGCAAAAACTGTAACCTGGTCATGTCTGTCATCTGAATTGAATCCAATCGCACACTTTTGGGGGTATTTTAAAGAGAAAGGTAGAACAACACAATCCCTCTGACAAACAGCTGCAGAGAGAATTTGTCTCTAAATAACGGCAGAATGTCTGTGCAGAAATGTGTGCAACACTAGTATGGCCCAGTGTGTCGAAAATAAAGGTGGACAAAGAAGTCTTGAGAAAACTAAAGGATTCAGATCTTGTTAATGAAATGTGTCGTTGCATATAGCGCCTACTGTGGGACCTCTGTTTTTCTTACAGTACGTCTAAACTGTTATTTTCTTTATTTTAAATAAGAACAAATATAGTAATGTTGAACTTAGAAGCAATGCAATTAATGTCAGATGTTATAATTTTGAATCACTGGACATTTTAGCGATATGAATTAATTTTGTTATATACTGTATATAACAGACTAATATATATACACACACACACACACACACACATGCTGGTATTTTGCCACACCATCCTTTAGATTATACAGAGTGGTGCAGGTTTGTATGACTGTGAACATTTAAAAAACGTTAAAGACTGTCAACACATTTTGCAGCTCTTAAATAACAACAGCTGCCCACCTAATTTATGAGAACGAGCATGCTGTTCACAACTGTGGAGTCAGAGTGTTTATTTATTTATTATTTTGTTAATAGTGCCTCTTATAGAAACGGGGAGGATTAGTCAGGGGTCGTTTCACTGACCTCACTGTGCCCTTGCTTCTCTCTGTGTTGCCTCTCCTGCTGCTGCTGCTGATCTTCCCTGACTGTCAAGCTGCCCCTGGCCAAGGGCACTGCGTAGCGGGCTGCCTGTGTGTTTCTGCCGGGCACCGCGGAGCTCTGGAGCCCCTCCAAGAGACGCACAAGCAGGAGATTTGGAGGAAGCTCCTCCACCGTCCTGGCCGGGACAGGGGCACGACACTCGGGGCAGTGCAGCTGGGAGTTGGCCGCCTCCTGCCTCTGCAAACAGGACGCGCAGAAAGTGTGCTGGCAGGGCAGGACCTTGGCTGACGCATCCAGCTGCTCCAGACACAGAGGACATTCCAGCAAGGCCATAAGAACCAGCTCCTCCATTTTAGAAGGGCCACGGCTCTTTGGGACTAGAGTTTCTGGTACATGGGAGACACTGTAATCCACCATCCTGAGAGAGAGGAAGGAGGGAAAAGCCAGTTCAGTTCAGATATCCTACAGAGTAAGAGTTACAACACCGACCAAAGTCCTCCTCTGAGCTACAACAAGCAATAAGGCTCCATATCACGTGAAAGACTTTGACATATGTGGAACTACAAAGGCAGAACTTGGTAGTAAAGAGTTTACTACGCGCTGCGCTGCTCGCTGTGGCGCTTCTTGGCTACAGGTGTCATGTCGGTTTACCTGCACAGGTAACACAGCAACAGGAGGGCGAGAAAACAAAAGAGAAGAGAAATGCTGCCCATATTTTAGTGTACAACAAAGAATACGCAGTCATTTAGTACTTACACGCGTGTATTTCTGCTGTCTGCCACAGTGATATTCCAAAAAAAACTCCTTTTAGGAAATGCGTAACTTCTCTGCCTCCGTCGCCATGACGCAGTGCGCACAGAGAGGACGGAACGGTGCGACGCCGCAGCTTCACGTGAACTTGTGCCGGTATTTATGACGACATGAAAACACACCTGTAGGAGATGGGATTTAAAACAAACTGGAAACAAGGTCTGAATCAGAACCGGGCTCATCTATCAGGAAACGTATCAGGTTTCAGAGTCGTGTCAGTTTAACCCTTAACAGCTCTGACTTTCACAACATCTTTAAATGACAGAAAATTAAACAAAATAAAATAAATCATGAGTGAAATAATTCTCTCTGTATTTAAATATCTCATTCTAAGACAAATGTTTTCAGAATTCTTCCTAATTCTTGAAATTGTGGCTTAACAAGTAAGAATTTGGGGTGCTTTTTATATTTTTTATCTTTTGCTTTAAGTCCTTAAACGATAAGATTCTGCTCCATAGTTCAGTCTGAGAATAATTTAGATGTTTTATTTCTTAAGCTAAATTGTTAATCTGAGTATCTCTACCTTTATTGGTTTAAAAAAAAGTGCAGGAAACAGTAAAATACGAGGAGCAGCATTCACAGCACTGTCATGTGTCTCCCTCTGCTGGTGCATTCACTGACCGGTTCTGCAGCTTCTTTTTTTTTTTTTCATTTGCAAGTACCAGCACATTAAACCAAATGGAAACATCAAGGTAAAAGAAAATCAGACTATACTTAACCATAACCCCCATTTTGTCCATTTCCCCCCCTGAGAATATTGCAAATCTGTCAGGAGATGAGTCCAACTCACTGGTTTTTCATCCATCAGTTTTAATTGTTTGGATTTCCCTGGCACAGTCCAAAAGCCCAAATCCCCATCACAAGGTTAAATAATTCATCCATACTGGCTCTGTACCGAAAGTTCAGGACATCAGTTTGAATTTTTTAAACAAACATGAATCTTTCATTTCTTTCTTCACGTCAGCAGAACTCGGGGAATTCTAAAAATGTACATATGGCTTTTACAGAGAGGCAACAGAAAGAGAGAGAGAGAGAGAGAGAGAGAGAGAGAGAGAGAGAGAGAGAGAGAGAGAGTAGCCATGACTTATTTACATGTTCATATCAGTGTTGATTCAGGGCCTTCCTCTCAAGCCTCTCTGGCAAAAAAAATACAAAAAAATCAATGGACCTGATTTTAGTTTTAAAATGGATTTTTTTTTCTGGCCTGAAGCTTAACATCCTGATGACTGTGATGCTCCCGTTTGTGAGCGATGGATCTTCTGTCATGCTTTCAAAGATCCAAAGGAGGAAGTGAGGTTGATTTGCCATTTCGAGGAAGTGTACAAGACGTCGGTCAGTCTGGCCTCCGCTGCTGGAGCCTCGTATGTTGCGGGATGAGGGCTCATGTGTGATGCTTCTGATATATAGTCTATCTGATGGAGAGGGTAGGGCGTCCCCGGGGACACCTCCGAGCTGGATGTGCTGTCTCTCACAATCTCATGCTTACCACAAGTTTCTGTATATAGAGGAGTGCCTTCCTCCCTAGCTTTCATGTTTTATTTAAAACGCTGTCTTCCTCAGTGAGTGCTGCTAACTCATTGAATGTGATCTGTGTAAGCGTTGCCTTTCCTCCCCCCCCTTTTTTTTTTCTTGTCTTTTTGCCCCTTCTGTGCGCCGCTGTGTTTGATCATTTAACTGTGGTACACACGTGCTTCAGAGTGGATAAGGGAAGTGTTTCATTTGAACAAGGTGTCAGTCAAAATGTTTAATCCGTGCACAGCAGTTTGGTGAGGATTAGCCACAAATCGAACAGCACTTTAGGTGCGTCAAAGCCACATAATTAACTTCTCCCTTTCAGAGGGAACTAATCCTCCACCCAAAAACTTAGCCACTGTCAGAGCTGCAGCAGTTCTCAGGTGCTGATTAGGTGACTCACTTTCCTTGTTTCTCTTTCTTGCATTGACCAGTTTCAATAGAAGTTCTCACACAAAATATGTGAGGTGAGGCTGCAAGTTGTGTTTGGAGGAGAAACACAGCGCTCCAGTCGAACAGGCTCAACCAGAACACCTGAAGTTTTTTTTTTTTTTTGGACATGTGCTTGAGTGTATATGTAGACACCTCTCTCCTTGTCTGACAGACCAAGTTCAGCTGACAGCAGAGTGATACCTTCATGTCCTGCAGTGTCTTGTCACTCTGAGTCACTTGTGACGACCTGAAAGCTTGAGAATTTAATTTAAAACTGAAAATGTATGCAGAACAGAAGGCTGCCCTCCACCAGATGTTTTTTTTTTTTATTTTTTTAAACCTCCACCCAGAATGCAACTTTTCCACCCACAGTTTGTTCTGCCTGGTCCTCCTCTGCCAGCAGATTGAATCCTATAAATATTTTATATTTGATAAATAAATGAAACAACCTCTTTTCTTACTTCTGGGTAGCGCGCTAAGTTGCTCTGCTACCTACGTATGCAGGAGCTTATTACCGCAGCCCTGACATCGTTTCAGTCATTGCCTAAATGAGGTTCGGCTCAGGGACATTTTCATTTATTTTTCAAATACATCAAGTGCATCCATTCTGCTGGTAACAACAGAAACTGTTTTTTGTTTTGTTTTGTAAGAATAGGTGCTTCTGTTTCAGTTTGGAGGCAGTATTGAGGTGTGTTTTTATTTCCTACAACATTTCATGAATTAAATATTTGGTTACAGTGTCTCAGTGTTTCTTTAGGAAACCAGTAAATATACTGTTTATGTGAATAGCTGCATTGCAAATCTGGCTTTCCAGAAGACACCACAGCAGCATCTTAAACCATCATGTCATTAACAACCTCCTTTGACTGCTCTCTCGGTGTGCCATGTCCCTCCATACATTACTCACATGGGACACAGGCTATTTGCAGATGTCTTACTTGTCACGCTGCAGGCGGTGTACATCAGCAGCACTCTGGATCATGTGACTTTACGCTACACCTCACCTTTGTGTGTTTTTTTTTTTCCTTCTAACTCAACCAAACTAAAAAAAAACACAACCTGAGGGAAGCGGCGGCAGAGGGGAGGGACCTGAGCTTCAAGCCAATGACAGCTCAGACACCTGAGCCAGTCTGAAGTTGAAACCTTCCTGTTGCAGGATCGGTGAAGTTTTTCGGTGCGCGAACGCTCCAGCAGCTGTTTGAGCTGGAGATGTGCATGAGGGAAACTAAAAATAGGACGCACACACCTCTGAGCCAGCTGCCTCTTTGCTGCCTTTGGGACTGACTTTGCATCTCCCGTCTCTCCTCTTTCAGTCCTCTTGCTCTCTTCCTTCTCTCGGAGTAGCTGTTGTTACCCCATTCTCTCCATTTTCCGACTTTTGTCAGTCCCTGAATCAGGCCTTGTGTGTCTGGCCAGTCCTGTGCTGGCATGAAAGACCTGAAACGGGACACTGCCTCCCCTCACTATGGTCCATTATACAACCTAATCAGAAACTAGAACACTGTGGCTCAGTACTGAAAATGTGAAGTCTCTGTCCCATGAGTCTTGGATGCAATTATCTGAAAAGCAAAAGGAAAGTTTATATCCATCCCAAATACTGAAGATCTGCAGTTTTAAAAAAAATTCTATTATCATCAGATAGTGTGTGTGTGTGTGTGTGTGTGTGTGCGCGCGCGTGTGTGTGTGCGTGTGTGAAAAAGGATCCTAAAAAAAATGCCAAACATTTTTGTGCTCCAAGTTTGGCTGGACATCAAGTCTGCCTGGGTGCAGTTGGAGCTGCGTCTTTATACTCTTTTGCGGTTTAATAATGGAAAAGCTTCTTTCTAACGGACAAACTTCTCATCTGACATCTGACAATGGTCATTTTGGCATTTTCATGCATAATGTGTTCCGCGTAAAAGGAAAACGCTGGCAAAACAGTTTTCTAAATGTCAGCAAATTTCCAGGAAAAGCAATATTGGGTGTGCAGCTGAAGCCTGAGTTTTCTCCTCTGTTGTCCAAAAACTATTCAGTGTTACTGCACCACTGAGCTGCAGACATGTTTATTTCATTTCCAGGAAAAATCATCGTTGTTGGACAATCGATGCAAAACCCCCTCATTACATTCAGTTCCAAATATTTTAAAATCTTCCTTTCTACAGCTTATTTTTTTTTATCACTGATTAATATGCTGGTTGTTTTTTTTACCAATCAATTGTTAGTCTGTTAAATATCAAAAATGCACATTTAACTTTGCAGATACTCAGTTTACAATAAGATACAACAAAAAAATAGCAGTAGAGGAATGTAGTTTATTAGCTAATGTACTTGCACGTGCCTTTTCTTTCACACCACTTTCTACTTCTGCTCCATCACATCTCAGAGGGAAATACTCTGCTTTTTACTTCCTCATGTTTATCTGGCAGAGTTATTCTGATTTTATGTACACAACACATGTGAAGAGCTTCTACAATATGTTCTGTTATAATTTAAGCAACCCGACAGTTTAAGTACAGCTAAAACAGCAATTAAGCTGATAAGCTAATAAGTTAGAGCAGAATTTTTACAAACCATGCAATCAGTCAGTCAGTCGAGAAAAATATTCAGCAGCGTAATCCTTAATTAAAATCATTAATAGTCGTAGTTGGATGCGAAATGAGCTCCAACGTCAGCTGATTTCAACAGCAAATAGCCTGCATTAATGAATGTTTAATAAAAGGCAATAAAATATATATAAGTGAAACAGTCACATGGGGGCTGTGCTTTCACTGTTAATATTTTAGGTGCATGTTCATGATTACACCTACACACACTGACTTAAGTCACATGTCTAATGCACGACTTTCGCTTGTAATAGAGGGCTTTTACAGTTTGGTTTAAAAAAAAAAGAAAGAGAGAAGAAGAAAAGAAAAGATGTAGATATAGATGTGAGAAAACGCTGATGTTTTTTGACTGTATTTCATTTTTGCTATCTGATAAAGACAAACTGATCACCGAAGTAGTTGCTGGTTACTATTGATTAGTCCCTCCAGCCCTACTCTCTGTAACACACTGTAATGATCCTAGTTTTGGCAAAAACAAATAAACAAACAAAGTACATCACATGATTAAGACTAGCAAAGTAAAACACCTCTTTGCTGCACATTCTTCCAAACCCTTGCTACATACTGGTCAGACTGATTCCAGCGGTGAACGTTGGAACTGTGAGTTGTGCAAAATTGTCCACATGCAATTTGTGGGACCATTTTGTATGCTGCCGTGTGCATTACATGTTTCTCAACAAATGTGCTATTTATATTCATTCTCCGGAAAACTGCAGTGCTCAGTTGTTTTTTGGAAATTGTTTAAAAAA